>NC_053024.1:159662496-159791360 GCF_003073215.2 Triticum urartu
GGTAACAGGAGGCAGGGAACACGAAGTTTTACCCAGGTTTGGGCCCTCTTGATGGAGGTAAAACCCTACGTCCTGCTTGATTAATATTGATGATATGGTTAGTACAAGAGTAGTCTACCACGAGATTAAAGAGGCTAAACCCTAGAAGCTAGCCTATGGTATGACTGTATGTTATTGTTGTCCTACAGACTAAAACCCTCCGGTTTATATAGACACCGAAGAGGGCTAGGGTTACACAAGGTCGGTTACAAAGGAGGAGATATGCATATCCGTATTGCCTAGCTTGCCTTCCACGCCAAATAGAGTTCCATCCGGACACGAGACGAAGTCTTCAATATAGTATCTTCATAGTCTGACAGTCCGGCCAAAGGTTATAGTCCGACTGTCCGAAGATCCCCTAATCCAGGACTCCCTCAGTAGCCCCTGAACCAGGCTTCAATGACGATGAGTCCGACGCGCAGTATTGTCTTCGGCATTGCAAGGCGGGTTCCTCCTCCGAATACATCACGGAAGAATTTGAATACAAGGATAGTGTCCGACCCTGCAAAATAAGTTTCCGCATACCACCGTAGAGAGAATAATATTTCCACAAATCTAATCTGCTGACACGTTTTGGCAACACAACATTATGCCATGGCCCGGTAATTATTCGAACCGTTTTTCTTCAACCAGCTCGACACATAACGCGAGGCAGTTTTTTGACACGTCTTGTCAAAGCAGAGATCGTGTTCCCTAATTACGGGATTCTCATCAATACGGTCGTGGGTAACCCAACCGTATCTAGAACTCCTAGATTATAGGCAAGTCCCAAACGGCTACGGGGAGGACGCTTGATATTCACCCTCTTCATAAAGGGACAAGGCTTTTACTCTTTCCCTCCCGTGCTCAATCGAATCCTTCCCCCACCTCGAGTTCTAACACCCAAAGCCCAGGTCAGGTGCTCCGGACCCTCAATCATGTCCGGATCTAGCCTTCAAGGCCGGTGGATGCCCTCCTCCGTTACGGAAGAAGATATTAAGAAGTTGAGGAGGCCAGATACCTGACCGCCGAGGTTTCGCATCGGCTGCCCGCCTGAGGGCAGGCCATCCCTACTCCTGAACCCAACGAAGACGTCGTGTTCATCTCCCACTTCCTTCGAGGTCTAGGCCTCACTCTGGATCCCTTCGTCAGGGGGCTGATATTTTATTACGGGCTAGATTTCCACGATCTAGCCCCAGACTCCTTTCTCCACATCTCATCATTTATTGTTGTATGTGAGGCTTTCCTCCGCATTACCCCTCACTTCGGCCTATGGCTCAAGACCTTTGATGTGAAGCCGAAGATGGTCGAGGGGCAGCATGTAGCGTGCAGAGGCGCATTAATAAGCAGGATCGCCGGAGCTCCATGGCCGAAGGGTTCTATTCCAGAGGTGTCCGGATTATGGCAACGGGAGTGGTTTTACATCACAGCTCCCAGAAGTACCAAGTGGGCGGTTGCCCTGCTTTCCGCTCAGGCCCTCCACCACAACTGATGTCATGGATTAGCAGAGGGCTGAGGTGGGGTCCCGCCAAGGACGTGCATGTACTGCAAAGCCGCATTCAAAATCTCTTCGAAGAAGATTTCAGTTTGATTATGGTAATGCAAGTCATGCTGGTTCGATGAATCCAGCCATGCAAACGCCGGCCTCTTCGCATGTGGGAGTTCAACCCAGAAGAACCGCGCGCTATTCAGAATTTCCTCGACCTGACGCACGAGGAGATGTATAGATCATTCTTCAGACCCCAGATAGAGTGTCCGGATACCACCGAGGACGTGGGCCTGAGCAACAACCGCACCGCCGACCAAGTAAGTTATCCTCTAGCCGAACACACTGTCTTTCATTTATCATGACGTTATTCTGAGAAATCGCTCTTTGACCAGGACTGGATAACAAAGGCGAAGATGATTCGGTGTTCGGCCCCCCTTCCTGAGGGTTTGGAAAATCCGGTACTGGAAAAGATACTCGAGCTAGCACCTTGCCCAGAGCCCTCAAAGGAAGACAAAGGGGGGAATAATGAGGGCGAAAGCGGGCCTCCACCGCTACCTATTCCGACCGAGGGAACGAGCGCCTCCGTGTGGGAGGATAACCGAGGGGAGGAATCTGACATTCTCTCACCACGGGGAAGGAAGAGGACTACCTCTGAAGATCCGGAAACCAAGGTTTCCAAGCGGGAGAAGAAATCTCCACCGGAGGGTCCTGCCTTGGAGGGTGCTCTTGCCGCACAAAGTCCGCGCGGGGATCAGCCCTCTAACAAGCTGTAAGTAATCAAAAAGTACTTTAATAGTGAAGATATATTACCTTACCCCTGAGGAAAATAACCGAAGTATTTATCTTGCAGTTCGGATCTTAGCCCTTCTCAGTAGAGCTCGTCTTCGGGGGATCTTCTTCCGGAGATGATGGAGAGCGAAACGCCTCCCCCGGACTCCTCCGCTCAAGAAGCGAGCGACCTTGAAGTGTCGTCACGGAGGGCCTCTCCGGATCCGG
The DNA here is from genome assembly GCF_003073215.2 of Triticum urartu. Lineage (NCBI taxonomy): Eukaryota > Viridiplantae > Streptophyta > Magnoliopsida > Poales > Poaceae > Triticum > Triticum urartu. Next base: position 159,665,000 of record NC_053024.1, read on the forward strand.
TGAGGTCAGAAGATAATCCTATAGTCACCCGAAGTCCCCAGTGTCCGGCTCTCGAAGAGAGCAAACAGAAGAGTCCGGCACCGACTGGTATGCGACGTACTGAGAGAGCTGTTGGAGCGAGCGGCCATCTCAGAAGAACACCGTACCTTGATGGGTACTGTGATGGAAAGGATTTCATCCGCCGAAAGCGGGTTGCATGATGCCTTTATGAGTCTACTGACGGGCTTTGAGGTATGTAAAAATGATGTACATTTGTGATGGTACCGCACATTTTTAGGTGTGCCCTGTGTAGATAGTAGCCCCTGAGACTCTGGTTGTCACCGAGAACGGCGGCAATCAGAGGATCGTAGTCCCAGGCAATAACCATACCGCTTTAATGTGCAGGTAGTGGGAGCTCCGGTGGCTAGCCGGACTCATGACTTTGCCGAACTGAAGCGGCAACTGGATGCGGCGGATGCCGACATCGAGCTTGTTAACAAGAGGCTTGACGAGGCACAGGGTAAGTGGTATTTTCTGGTGAATGTCACGTAGTAAGAGCAGCATGATGCCAGTATCTTTAATATGTTGTGACTGCAGATGGAGCTGCCATCGTGGAAACCCTGCGGGCGGAACTTGCCCGAGCCAAAGAACAAGTAAGGATTAGTAATGCGGCTGCTTTGAAGGTGGCCAAAGAGTTGACAGCCGAGAAGGCCGCACATTGCGAGAGCAAAGAGAAGATGGCCAAGATAGTCGTAAAGTTAAAAGACACTGCCGACCATTGCTAGTTCCTTGAAAAAGAAAACTGAGCGAAGGCAACGGACCTTGAAAAGGCCACGATGGCGAACAAAGACACCCACTCTGCTATGAGAGCGAAGAAGGAGGAGCTGCGTGAATCCGGGGATATTGCGGCTGGGAAGCCCTTTATACTGCGGAGGAAGTTCGGAGATCCGCGGTATGCCCCTCTGGATCGGCTGTGGAGTTCGGCAGACGCATATATGGACTTGGCGGCGAGCGCTGTCAATGCAGCCAAATACTTTGAGATCAAATAGATCGTGAAGTGGACAAGCTGTTCTAGTCACAATTTAACGTTCCAGAGCGTCCGCTTCCGTTGACTGATCAGCTAGCCGAATGGGCCGAACTCAATAGGTTGTCTGGACTCGCCATGAGGTCTGTCGTGGATCAGTTGTGGTCAGAAAAGCCGAAGCCGAACAGCTATTTCAGCTTAGTGCAGCAGTTCCTTGGTGCGGTGCCGCGCATCAATGCGATGAAGAGGTCGGCGTGCATAGAAGGCTCGCGGATGGCCCTTGCCCGTGTTAAATCATACTGGCGGAGATGGATGCTACCACTGTTGCGGCGTAGGGTTCGGCCATAGGCCGAGTGGCTGCCGAGCACTATTTCGAAGAGGTTCTCGAGGGTGCTCGTTTGATAGAGGCCCAATGCTCGAAGAATATTATGTTTGAGTGACATGTATTCCTATTGTAAACATAATGTTTTTATGAAATTCATTAAGGTTGTGTTTATACTTTTGCCTGAAAGTAATATGATGCCTCCTGTGCGGCCGTTTATGTATACATGTGTATAACCTGAAAGATTGCAGTCGTCGGCTTCAGCCCCCACACATATAATGCAAAGGTGTTCGCAGAAGACGCGTGTTCACACTTAACCCAACGTCTTGGTCCTATTAAGGAGGTGATAGCACAGCGAACGAGGCAACCGGACTATGATGCTTTAACACTTTCACTTAGTCATAGGAGTTTGACGGTGGGGTTACTATATAGCCCCTGGTGGCTCCGCACTCTCCCGAATCCGGGGTGCGTACATGCCTGGCTGGGAAACGGCCCTTCGTTAAGGCGGAGGAATTCTAACATTCTGATAGGTCATCGAGTGCTTGACCAGTCTCACGCTATATCATGACAGTCAGTTTTCGGCTTTCTCTACTGAGGTGCTCGTCCAGATGACCCGGAGCACAATCGCAGTAGTTCTCCTAGTGCTACCTTAGCCGATAGAGCGGAACGTAAGGTACCAAAACATATGAGCCGGGCAAACCCAATATTTGACCAAAGACATGATTCGGAGCTGATACATATAGGGCCAAACTCACGACGCCGAACACTCCCTAAAGTATTCGGTCTTTATGGTATGAACCAGGCCTAATCAGTGCCCTTTGTAAGAAGCCCCTAGTGTTCAGGTACGTGCATTATTCTAACGTGGCCACATGCCAAGACGCCAGCATCCTTCTCAATTGTACTGAGAATCCGAGGGGTGTGTATCAACAAGAGACAGTAAAAAAGGTTGACACAGGGTCTTAATCTAAAAAGAATCCTTGAAACGGGTCCCTGCTGCACGTCTACGCCTGTGTCTCCGTTGTGCCGTATCCTGGACGGGTGTAGCACGGTAGTCATCTGTAAAAGAGAGGAACTTAGGTGAAAAGTTGTCGTGCAAAAAGGTAGGTTTTTTGAAAAAACCATGTATAAATTAAGATGAGTAAAAATTGCCACTTGTCTGCGCGCGTTGAGCCCCTTGTATTTGTGATAGGGGTGTGGCCATCAAACATGTACAAATTATATACAACTACGCCGGACTCGTCTAACCGTGTCCGTGGTCTTGACGACCTATCGAATACTTTAGTTGGTGAGGCCGTTTTAGTGTGCGGCTGCCCAGGCAGCCGCATTCTCTTCGGCGCGCAAGGATCGCTCCATATTTCCATTTACTGTAATAATGCCAAGTGGACCGGGCATCTTAAGCGTGAGGGAAGCGTAATGCGGTATTGCATTAAAGCGGGCGAAAGCTTCGCGTCCAAGTAGTGCTTGATAGCCACTTTGGAAAGGAGCAATGTGGAAGGTTAAATTTTTGCTACGGAAGTTATCGGGGAAGCCGAATATAACTTCTAGTAGCAGGGAGCCCGTGAAGTGAGCCCCTGGGCCTGGCGTTACTCCTTTAAAGGTAGTATTGTTGTGGCAAATTTTTGTTGGGTCTATCCCCATTTTGCTGATTGTGTCCTGATATATCAGGTTTAGACTGCTGCCGCCGTCCATCAGAACTCGTGTGAAATGGTATCCGTCAATTATTGGGTCTAATACCAAGGCAGCCCATCCTGCATGCCGGATATTTGCTGAGTAATCCCGATGGTCGAAAATGATCGGTTGAGCCGACCAGTGGCAGGACTCCACGGTGATAGGCCCTTGGGCATATTTCTCTGGGAGTGCCGCTTTATTTCTTCCCTTGATCACGTGTAACACATTTATCGTTTTGACTTCTGGTGAAAATTTCTTTTGTTCCCCAGTGTCTTGCTTGAGAGGCTCATCCTCGTCTTCGCTTGGTGTATCCTCCCCCTTGTGTACCGCGTTCAGCTTGCCGGACTGCTTGAAAACCCAACATTCTCTATGGGTATGATTAGCGGGTTTACCAGGGGTGCTATGGATCTGACATATTTGGTTCAGAATTTTGTTCAGGCTGGACAGTTCATCTCTGACGCCTTTAGGGGGCGGCTTTTGCTGACCTGGCCGAGAGCTTCTGAATCTGGCGTTTACTTCCATACTCTTCGGGCTTTCTTCTTTATTCCGGCGCTTATTATTTTTGTTGTGTCGTGATTTCCTGTTTTCATCTCTAACTACGGATGTACTTGGGTCGCTGGTGCTGCATCTGGCTAGCCAGCTGTCCTCACCCGCAAAAAGCGGGTCATGAGGCTTGTTAATGCTGCCATTGTTATCGGGTTTTCTTGGCCGAGGTGTCTGGCAAGCCATTCGTCGCGGACGCTATACTTAAAAGCTGCCAAGGCTTCAGCGTCCGGGCAGTCGACTATTTGGTTTTTTAGTAAGAAACATGTTCCAAAGCTTTCGGGCTGACTCTCCGGGCTGTTGAGTTATATGACTCAAATCATCCGCATCCGGAGGTCGGACATAAGTCCCTTGAAAATTTGCCCGAAAAGCATCTTCGAGCTCTTCCCAGCTTTCAATGGAGTTTTCGGGGAGGCTTTTAAGCCAGTGCCGAGCTGGCCATTTGAGCTTGAGGGGTAAGTACTTGATGGCGTGGAGGTCATCTCCACGAGCCATATGGATATGAAGGATATAGTCATCAATCCAGACCCCAGGGTCTGTTGTTCCGTCGTATGCCTCTATGTTTTCGGGTTTGAATCCCTCTGGGAATTCATGGTCCAGCACCTTATCGGTGAAACATAGGAGGTGTGCGGCACCCCTGTATTTGGGTTTACCGTGTTGTTCGGATGTTTGTTGTGTTGCATCGTATGCTGGAGCGCGTTTGCGTGGTCCATAGATGGATCTGGTTGCACCGTCCTTTTGATGCGAGCCCTCGCGTGGATCGCGTATTGGCTTATGTGCAGCGTTGTTTGCCGCACTATGTTGGCCGCGAGGTTGTCTATCCGGCCAGGTGGCCGTTTTAATTTTTGGTTGCGGGGGATCTAAGACCTCCTCATCGAATTCAGGTAGCAACTTCCGCTTCGGGTAGCTCTTGGTGGGGCAATTACCGCCGTACTTCGCTGCTGTATTGAGTACTTTACTCCATCTGATTTTAAGTGTGTCTTGCGCAGCCTTGAGCTTTTGCTTCTGCTTTTTTAGACTCCTCGCGGTGGCAACGAGTCTTTGACGGGCATTCTGTTGCTCCGGGTGTCTGTCCGGTGTGATGTCATCCGGACTGTTATCTTTGACAGAATCGGTTGTTCGGTTAGATTCTCCGTGTTGCCGTGGTCCGGCGATGGTTCACCCTTCTCTAACGCTGAGTCTATATGATTGTTGTTTCTGCCGAGGCGGGATTTGGAGCGGCGCTTACGCCCTCGCTTTGACTGCTTCTCGAGGGGACAACCCTTTATTGCGTCCTTATGTTCCTCGTGGTCGTTTTCTTTTGGTGTGTCCATCATGTATACGTCATGTGAGGGAGTGGGCGTCCAGTGCCATGTGGGCAGTGGTTCCTATTCGTCTCCTGCATCGTTGTCCATACCGTCGATGTTTTCGGAGTCGAAGTCGAGCATGTCGGTTAGGTCATCGACAGTGGCTACTAAGTGGGTGGTGGGTGGGCGGTGAATTTTGACGCCATCCGCATCCCAATCCAGCCGGATATAGTTCGGCCAGGATTCTCCTGACAAGGAGAGAGACCTTAATGAGTTCAGTATGTCGCCAAGGGGCGAGTGCTGAAAAATATCCGCGGAGGTAAACTCCATGATCGGCGTCCAATTGGATTCGTTAGGAACGGGCGCAGGCGGTTCGGAGTCCGTGGCCGGAGAGAGATCCGGCAGTTTGTCAACACGGCTCACGTGCAGAGTAAGGTCGATGTTCGGCTCGATCGCCAATGGGGGTAAGGCCTCCATGGCGGGGTCCATCCACCCGTCCATGGACGACGCAACTGGCCCGAATTGTGGGTCGGAGCGGCTGCCGGTGCGATCTCCTGAACACTGTCGAATGGTAGAGCTAAATCGTACTTATCATGACCGCGTGACGCACAAAGCAGAGGCTCGAATCCGTCGAAGATAAAGTCTCCGCGGATATCGGTCGTGTAGCTTAAGCTTCCAAACCTGACCTGACGGCCAGGGGCGTAGCTTTCAATCTGCTTCAGATGGCCAAGCGAATTGGCCCGCACTGCAAAGCCGCCGAATACAAAAATCTGTCCGGGGAGAAAAGTCTCACCTTGGACTGCATCGCTAACGATGATAGAAGGAGCCATCAAGCCTAACGGCGACGACACAGAGGAACTCTCAATGGAAGCACCAATGTCGGTGTCAAAACCGGCGGATCTCGGGTAGAGGGTCCCGAACTGTGCGTCTAGGCGGATGGTAACAAAAGGCAGGGGACACAAAGTTTTACCCAGGTTCGGGCCCTCTTGATGGAGGTAAAACCCTACGTCCTGCTTGATTAATATTGATGATATGGGTAATACAAGAGTAATTTACCACGAGATCAGATAGGCTAAACCCTAGAAGCTAGCCTATGGTATGATTGTATGTTATTGTTGTCCTACGGACTAAAACCCTCCGGTTTATATAGACACCGGAGAGGGATAGGGTTACACAAGGTCGGTTACAAAGGAAGAGATATGCATATCCGTATTGCCTAACTTGCCTTCCACGCCAAGTAGAGTTCCATCCGGACACGAGACAAAGTCTTCAATTTAGTATCTTCATAGTCTAACAGTCCGGTCAAAGGTTATAGTTCGGCTGTTCGGAGACCCCTAATACAGGACTCCCTCACACGTTATCATGGGAGGGTGCTTGAGGAGCCTGTGGACATTCATATCGAATTTCACCCGGATAAGCAGACTTATGTCGCAACCATGTTACCACCGTCGATGCACCGTATCACGACAACAACTCCCCAGCCTAGTTGCCTCGCAGCCTGTTGGACGCCGCACTGAGTTGGCGTGATAAGGCAAGCTCGACGGTGCCGCGTGCATTGTCCCATCGATGCTTGTGCGTGTTGGCGAGCAAGCCCGCCGCGCCAGGGTGGCAATCTTCTTTTGACTCTAAATATATTTACCATCTGCAGTTCCATGTCCAAGTTAACTATGACTTACAACATGTGCTATACAATGTGCATCCTCACATGATGACCATGCATATTTCTTTGGCATGCATTATTACATTTTTTTGGTTGATATTAATATAGTTGGGCGATGTTTCTGATAAACTGCCGAGCGTGCTGAACTAATCAAAGAGCCTCCAATAAAGAAGCCCAGGCTTGAAGAGACTCTGACATGACACATGTTACGTCTTGGTGGCATGCTACCACGATGGAACCCCTCTGTGATGAAATATATGTTTTTGTATATGGTATAACACCGTGCCGCCTGTGAAAGCCAGAAAAATAAGCTCGACTAGCTCTCGTCCAGACAAAATTAATAAAGAATAAATTATAAATGCCTGTTGATGTTGAACTAAGAAATATTCTCGTTCATAATTATCACTCTTCTGCATTATTTATTTTCACTTGTTTAGTGACTTCATCGTTCATCTAACACTTTTGAAGGACTCTATGGAAAACATGCGACTCATGTAGAGTATGTCTGATTCTAGAGTGCCCTATTCTACATATAGTAAAATAATAAAGAAAATATATAAATTATTATTGGAAGAGTCTGTACATCTTTGTTTCGTCAAACATCGTTGGCAACGCACCGTATTATGCTACTCCATATACTAGACTCATGTCGTGGCTCGTTCAGTTGCTACACACGAACAACACACGGCACCCATTGACGCACGCAAAGAAGCACTTCCCCTGCATCGATCCCGGCACCGACACCACACCTCCTCTGGTCGCCACCCGCTGGCCGCAGTAGGAGAAGCACGTCACAGACGAGCCACTGCAGGTGCTTACGTGAGGCTGCGGCTGCTGCTGCTGCTGGATGGGCGGCGGCGCCAGTGCTGAGGAGCCACGGCAAGGGCTTGTGTGAGGCGGCTGCTGCTGGATCGGTCGTGGCGGCGCCAGCGAGCCGGTAATGCTCATCTTGACCCCGCGCAGCATGAGCTCGACAAGAAGCCACGCCGTGTTGCGCGCGTCGTCCAGCCCGCAGTGCAGGCGTCCCTCCCAGTCCAGTCCCGCCGCGCGGACCGCCTCCTGCAGGGTGAACCGCCCTCCGCCGCCGAGCGCCGCCTGGAAGGGAACCCTCAGGTTGATCCACTGATCGAAGTAGGAGGGCTTCTCGATGCCCTTGAAGCGGCACTCGAACTCGAGCATGGTGCGGCAATCCCAGTCTCCCCACGTGACGACGGCCAATCGGCCGCCGCATCTCTTGGCCCCTGCCCCCGTCGTCGCCGCGCTCAGCCAAGCGTCGTGCAGCCGGAGCGCCTGGCCGAGGTCGACGCCGCCGTCGACGTCCTCCTGCCGGATGCCGGTGAGGTCCCTGCAGAACTGGGTGAGCACGGGGTGGTGTTTCGGGCGGATGTAGCGGCGAAACGCGGACTCGAGGCGGCCGGTGGCGGCGTCGACGAGGACGGCGGGGAACTCGATGATCTCCTGCGGGTAGATCCGCGCGTCCTTCTCGCACGTCGCCTCGAAGTCCACTACCAAGAAGTAGTCGAAATCTTGCTGCAGCTCATGGCCCTGCCCCTGTGCGCACGGCACTCTGCCCGCCGCCATGATCGGCTCCATGCTGTTCACCCGCGCTCTGAGCAGGAGCGGATCGCCTCGCAAACTCAGTACCGGGTAAACTCGGGATTGAATCAGTGTGAGCAAGCGAAAACCAGGGCGGCGATATCCCCCTCTTAAAGCCGCGGCACCGGAGCAAACACTGTACGAGGCGAAATCGGATTCATTTTCGTGGTCGTTCGCGCAGGCGCATCCGGATCCCAGGCGGACCTGGCAACCGACCTCATGACGAGCTTCTAAGCTTTGGTAAGAACAGTTAACCAAAACATACCAAAGGCTGTGATTGGCGGGAAAAAGAAAGGACTGCCACGCACGCTGCCCGTTCGGTTTTGCGCCACTCTCCGGAGTGGAGTTCCCCCGCCCCGCACCGCACGTACTCGGTGCTGGCAGTTCGAGTTCAATTCACAGCGTTCTTTACCAACCGTTTGGTTTCTCGGTTTCGGGCATAGTTCCAACCTCCCAGTTCGCACACGCACCTACGTAGGACGCTGCGGAAGAACAACCGGCTGGAGGAGCCGGAGATCGATCGATGGGGGCGGACGATGGTCGTCGCGACGACGACGGCTGGCAGTGCCGGCCGCTGGGGCTCCTGATCGGCCTGCCGTTCGCCGCCCTCGCGTTAGTGCTCTCGCTCGCCGGCGCCGTCGTCTGGATCCTCGGGTGCGTGCGCGTCTCTTCCTGGCTGCTCCCTCGACCCTCATGCATGCCAGCCCCATCTTCTGGGTGCTTGCGACATTGGCTTAAACTTTGGTTTCTCTGCTACGGCTTGTTAGCATAACGTGAGTGTGTGTCTGAACTCGTTTTCTCTTGGTAGGTCGGCGCTGAGCTGCGTGTGCCCGTGCTGCGTGTGCTGCGCGGCGGCGGCGAACCTGGCGGTGGGCCTCGTCCAGATGCCCGTCAAGGTCATCCGCTGGTTCATCAGGCAGATCCCCTGCTAGGCTGCTCAATTGTACTTCTGGAGTAAATGTTGTCATCTTGTTTTCAGTTGTACTCCCTTCGTCTGAAATTACTTGTCATAGAAATAAATAAAAGTAGATGTATCTAAAATTAAAATGCGTCTAGATACATACATTTTTATTATAAGTATTTTAGGACAGAGGGAGTAGTATGCATGCTTGCTGAACGAGAGGCCGGAGATATGATTTGGTCGTGTTTCCTTCCCACGTCTCACCTAAATAAACGACGCCGCGTAGAGGCAAAACATGTTCTTTCTCGAGACATTTTAGGACGATGCTTTTCACGACCCTGACACAACTTCATATGTATCTCTTATATGAATCTGGATGGTTGAAACGGAAAACGAACGATTGTACTCTCTTCGTTCGGAATTATTTGTCGCAGGTATGGATGTATCTAGATGTATTTTAGTTCTAAATACATCCATTTCTGCGACGAGTAATTTGAAACGGAGAAAGTAAAAGTTAACATGAGCTCCGGTTTTTTAGGGTGCAACCCATTTTGCATTCTTAGCATCTACTCCGGACGTGTACAATCTGACCTCTCAAACGTCTAATCAGACAACTTGAACATTGTCCGGACAGATGAGGGGAGGAAAGGAGTCGCCCAAGCACAACCCTCACTTTGTCCCGACGTGTCCGGTAAGTCCACAAATTTCTATATTCAATTCATATGTGGGAAAGATATGAGGATGTTCGGGCAGCCCTCTATGTAGGATGCGGCCTACCTCGGACCACCTTTTCTCTTTCTTCATGCCCATCAATCAGATGCATTTGACTGGGCAATTTGGGAGAATGTAGGGGACATGATTACATGCATGCACAAGTGAAGACTCAAAACGGACACGCCCGGTCACTGACCGAGCACATCCACGGATGTTTGGGGATCAAAATTAGTCAGTCCTGATTATATATGCTCTTACAAGCTTTGGGTCGGCCTCAGGAGGTCCACCTTGACGAGGCGGTGCTTATGAAATTACTTGGAGAGTAGGCGATGGTTCTCAAATTAAGATCTGGGAAAATCCATGGATACTGAGCAGTCCTACACAGAAAGTTATGACACCGAGAGGTAAAATTTTGATTACAAGAGTTTCTGAACTCATTGATGCCGAAAAAAGGACGTGGGATGAACAGTTATTAAATGATATATTTTGGCCTATTGATGTGCAACGAATTATGAACATCCCTTTGGCAATGGGTATGATGGATGATTTTGTCTCATGGCACTTTAACAGAAGTGGGATTTTTTTGTTAGACCGGCTTATCATGAAGAATGGCTTACCACGAAAGTTGAGAATGACAAACTCAGTTCAAGCCTCAAGTACTAGTCCAGTCTGGCGAACCATTTGGAAATTGCGTGTGCCGGCAAAAATAAAAATCCATGTGTGGAGAGCTTTGCTTGGAGCAATTCCCTGTTATGGAGTCCTTGCGAATAGGCATATGATAACAACTTCCTCCTTTTCGGTTTATATGGCTTATCTCAAAATCTTAGTTTTTTCATTTTATAAGGCTCAATTTGGTTGTTCCTCATCACAAGTTCAGATTCCAAGGTGCATTAAATCGTTGCATGCAAGTATTAAGAGAAAATTGACCAATGCGTGTACTTTATGCATGCATGCATTGCAATTAATACATTGGTAAACATAATTTTTTGAAAAAAACAAGAGCATTAATTGGGTGCTTTTGCAAATTACAAAAAGTATTCCATCACTCACCATCTATCTTAGTTGGTGAGATTTTTGAATTGAGCCTATAAACCGGAAAGGAGGGAGTAGTTCCCAATGCCTGCTTTGTACATCCGACTATGAGAGAATTAGGCACGCTTTGTTTCTGTGCCCAAGAGTGCAAGAAATATGGCGAACTCTTGGTCTGAGACCCTTGATCAATGAGGTATGTACATCTGAAAGGGAAGGGGGTCTGTGCCGGCGGATATGCTACTGTCCAGGAATCAAATTCAGTCATTGGTGGCTGATGTTAACCGCAATGATCTACTGGCCATAGGTGTCTAGTATGTGTGGTGGGAGCGTCGCCAGTTCACTCATGGTGAGCTCCTTTTTGAGCCAACGAGATCAGCACAAGCAATTTTAGCTTTGGCAAAAAACTTCACACAGGCACAATTCAAAAATATGAGAATCAAGAGACATGGATGGAACAAGCCGCTGGATGGTCTAGTTAAACTCAATGTTGATGTTACATTTGATCAAGACAGAGGGTACTGGGAGTACGGGTGCAAGTTTACGTGATGACACAACTTTTTTCTTGGTTGCATCTTGTGTTGATATTCCGTTCATGGAAGATGTCGGGACATCAGAAGCTCGGGGTCTTAGGGATGGGCTTCTTCTGGCTAATGATATGGGCTGCAACAAAATCTACGTGGAGGTGGATTGTATGGAGGTAATTGAGATCATGCAGAATGGCGGCAATTCCCTTGGCCCAGCGGCGGCAATCTATGAAGAATGCTCTTTTTAGCTCGCAATTTTTTTTCGATATATTTTCATCACGGTCCTAGGGAGGCTAATATGGCGGCGGATATATTTTCTAGGAACTCGAAGACTTCTCGAATAATTCTCTAGAAGTCGGAGCCTTCGAAGTTTTTAGTAGACGTTTTATCAAACGATGTATCTTTATTCTCACATGAAATATAAACCGCCATAATGGCATTTCCTAAAAAAAAAGAGTATCTTCAACTTATACAAATCAAACCAAAGGAGCCCTGAGTCGGGCTTTTTTTGTTAAGGGTCAGTTGGGGTTTTTTGCTCTTTATTTTGATGATCATTCGGGCTTTTTTTGCTGGGCACATTCTTAACCACAAGCGCATCAAAAGATAGATGGGCTGACAGGTCCCACCGGACGGCCCGCGCCGCAGAGCCCAACCGCGACCGAATTCTATCTACCTGTACACGTATGGCATGCTTCTGGAAGCTTCCACCCCTTACTAATTTCCTCGCAACCCGGTGCGAGCCGCCTTTCCCGTCACGAGCACGAGACGGAACCGGGCACCGAGGCCACCCACGGCTCGGCGCAGCGGCGTGCGATAAGGGAGACCGACCGAGGGAGCGAGCGAACCTCTCCGGTGAGGGGACGGGGACGACAAGGCCGGCAAGATTCGAGGGGCCGGCGGAACCAAGCGGAAGGCAGCAGAGTCGTCGTCCACGCGGGGCGGCCGCCGGCGGACGGAGCCGGCAGCTCCGGCGCCCAAAGAGATGGGGGTCGACTACTACAAGGTCCTCGGCGTCGACCGCGGCGCCAGCGACGACGACCTCAAGAAGGCCTACCGCAAGCTCGCCATGCGGTGGCACCCAGACAAGAACCCCACCACCAAGAAGGAGGCGGAGGCCAAGTTCAAGCAGATCTCCGAGGCGTACGAGGTTGCTTTTCTTTTTTGATCTCCTCCTGCCAAGATTAGATTTCCTTTTTCTTCCGCTCTTGAACAGTTAGCGAAATCTGTTCATCGCCAATCATGAAAGTTCACGTTTTGATCCTTGTGTATCTGTGTATGCGATCAATTCAGATCGACAGTCCTTGCGGTAGGTCTGTCTGATGGAAAGATTTCCTTCAAGTGCAAGTTTGGACATAATGGTGTATGCCCTTTGTTGTTGCTGTAGGTCTTACTGCACCCAGCGATATGATCTGCTATCCTTTAAACTTTTAATTGTGTACGCTGGAGATAGGTAGAATTGCATTGCATCTTTGTTTAGAATCCGGGATTTAGAAATAATGTTAAGTAGGGACCCTAAACAACTGTTGCAAGTTCAAAGACACTTATCTGTTGATGCAAACATTAATCCACTCCTTTGGCATCTTTTAGCGCAAGCATCTGTCATGGTTAAATTGGCAATTACTACATTGTTCATTGGTTGGTATTTTCTGTTGTGCAGTTTAGAAACGATATTTTGGACCGGATCCTGCCATTTTTTAGCAAGTTTAACTTCCAATAATTAGTTAAGACTCTACTTCCAGCCATTTACTATAAATGTGCATTGATGCTATGTGTTGCCTTATGACCTTTCAGGTCCTTAGCGACTCCCAGAAACGCACAATATATGACCAGCTAGGGGAAGAAGGGCTCAAGGGACAGCCGCCTCCAGGGGCAGGAGGTCCTGGTGCATCTTCTTTCTACCCTGGTGGTGGCCAGTCAACCTCATTTCACTTCAATCCGAGGAGTGCGGATGATATATTTGCTGAGTTTTTTGGATTTTCTGGGCCTTCCTTCCTGGGTGGCATGCCGGGTGGCAGCATGAGAGGGGAACCAAGATCTTATGGTGGGGGCGTGTTTAGCAACGAGTATCTCGCTAAGCGATTTGCAGAGGGTTCTGCCGGCAATATGCCGCGCCCATCACACAAACCAGCACCCATTGAGAATCAGCTTTCAGTGACCCTTGCGGATTTGTATAAGGGTGTGGCCAAAAAGATGAAAATCTCAAGAGAGGTCATAGAGACCAGTGGGTAAGCTTCCTTGAATTTCCTGAACTTTTCATCTAAGCACGTCGATGTGAGAAATCGCGGTATGTAACCTCCTATAGGCTATAGGGATTCAACGGATTATCGGTGGTGAATTAATTGCATTAGAAACTTTTATTTGGAGCAAGCATATTGTTCTTCAATGGGCTGTGTATGTCCACTGTTGTTGTGACAAATTAATTTAGTTTCTATGGCCTGTGCGTGTCCACTATTGTTGTGACAAATTAATTTAGTTTCCACTCAACTATTAGAAATAGCAGTGTAATTTTTTCATAGTAGTCAACTTATCAAGATGGCCTTGTGAAGCTAAGTTGCATTTTGTTGTTTAGCGGCTGGCTTTATACTTTCTGGATAGAATTGAGAATTTGTTTTGAGCCATAGATTATCTGGTATTTGTATAGTTTTTGTAGCACAGGGATGATACCTATGATAGCTATTAATAACTGCAGCAGTCCTTTTGATTTTCTTATTTCCTTGCTGAGCACAAGAAACCAGTCTCTTCATTGCTCACTCTTTCTATTCAATCTTACAGCTATGCAGTATGAATAGCATGTTTTTCATGAGTTTTACTTGTACACTGATACAAGTCGGAATCCGACTCGGATTCGGCTATCCAAGTTGGGAATTTTTTTGGATTGACTTTTTATTCTTCACATAGGTGGGGAAAACGGATAACTAATCTAATTTTAGTGCAAGTGGTGACAATAGTTAACACTTATGTATGTTGTAAATTATGTAACAATAGTTGGGAAAACGGATAACTAATCTAATTTTAGTGCTAGTGGTGACAATAGTTAACACTTATGTATGTTGTAAATTATGTAACAACAGATTAACTTGCCAAAAAAAATGCAAGTGCTGTTGTTATAGTATGTTCTGCATGGGCGTACTTGGATGCGGACGTGAGTGTCAGAATCCGACTCGGATTCTGCTGTACAGTTTGTTAAAAAATCTGGACATGCCAAAGAACACCTGTTTTCTGACACGTTTTCTCTGAAGAGATGGTCGTTACATGTTTCCTTTTAGGATAGCTTTTCATCTTTCCCTTGTGAATGCCTTCTGATCTTTTTCCAGTTGGTCTGCTTTGCTAACACGTAGAGAACATTCGAAAAAGGGCTAGGTTCATGTATATGCATATTAATTGTTGCCTAATTTTCTGTAGTCAGTGCCCAGGTGGGTATTCTTGTTAACCATTTTTTCATGTGGTAGTGAAGCCCTGCATAGGTCATTCTACAGCGCAGGCTGCATAGGCATCAGGTGGTCTAGCTTTGATGTGTCTTTAAGAGACACTTCTGAAATTGTTATGTCTTCATGGTTGTCATTTCCACCCTAAGGGTGTGTGCATTGTGTTGATGTTTGCTTATGTTAGGCAACATTTTTATGGATGGTGTTTAAATATATTTAGCTGTGTGGCTATGTTCTTGTGAATACCTTGTGTTATGCTTTGACATAAAGATATCAATGTATTGTTTCAGGACCATGCTTTTATTGGTGCCCGCTTGCTAATTTTACTTACATTTTCAGGAGAGTTTCACAGGTAGAAGAAATTCTGACGATAGATGTGAAGCCCGGTTGGAAGAAGGGGACAAAGATCACCTTCCCTGAAAAGGGAAATGAATCTCCAAGCATGATGCCTGCTGATATTGTCTTCATCATTGAAGAGAAGCCCCATGATGTTTTCACCAGGGAAGGAAACGATCTTGTCATGACACAGAAGATCTCCTTGGTGGAAGCACTGACTGGCTATACCGTGCAACTCACAACGCTCGACGGGCGGAGCTTGTCTAGACAAGTTAACTCGGTAATCCACCCTAGCTATGAAGAGGTGATCCCTGGAGAGGGGATGCCAATACCCAAGGAGCCCGGTAAGAAGGGAAATCTGCGCGTTAAGTTCAGCATCAAGTTCCCTTCCAGGCTGACATCTGACCAGAAAGCTGGGATCAAAAGGCTGTTGGGTTCTTAGCCCTGTGTGCCATTTTCTATAGACTGATGAAAGCGACTGTGAATATCTCCAGCATGTGGCTAGGTAGATTTCTATCTGTCCGGTTTGGACAATGAGCGGAATTGGTCTTGGTTATTCCGTTTACATACCTGTAGAAATGATGTTGTCATTCTATGTGTTGTTTTTCCCCATAACTTGGTAGAGGCTTTTTCACATGTGACCAGGCTGGTTGTTGTCAATGTTTTAATCTGTTCTTCCTCGGGATTGCAGGAAGGTTTGAGTCCAGAAACGTTATACAGATTTTGTTCCCTGTTGTGTCAGGATAATTCCGCTGTGTTATATATATTTGAACTAGCTATGGTCCTGTGTACAAATGACATAGGAACTATGGTGCATTCTCAGTACCAATTTAGTGTACAAATGACACGGGAAGTCTGATGCATTCTCAGAACCAATTTATGCTATACATGAGCTTCGTCAGCTAGACCATCTCTATTATATAGAGCACAGGGAAGTCTGGATTTTTAAAGTAAGGGCGTTTCCAACGTTGACTCTCAAAACGCCCACATTCTCCCCTTTGAGTGAAATTGTAGCAAAAGAAAGGAAAATCCATGGACGAGCCCCTCCACCTGAACGTGTCTGAATTCCAATACGTTGGGCCATTTTTCTTTCACTCCGTCCATGTTTCTTCCTTGCTCAGAATCCGCATCCTCCTGTGGATGCCCACATACGTCCGAAAGTGTCCAATATGTTGGGCCATTTTTCTTTCACTCCGTCCCTGTTTCTCCCTTGCTCAGCATCCGCATCCTCTTCTATCTCTTTGGCCGCCACCCGGGCATTGTTGGATGTCTGCGGACTTTGTAGGCATGAGGCAAGGGGGCTCAACCTTTTGGAAAAACATGCATGCTTCATTTCATGAGCAAAGTCATTTCACGCCTTACGACTTAGCACGTGATCCATGAACGCAATGTGAAGTTGCTAGGCCATCAATGGTCGCAGTAGATTACACAAGTGGAGAGAAAGTGCCCACGAGGCTCTTCAACCATGGAGATTGTAAGTTTTTGCTTTCTGCTGCTCTACATGTTGGTCATGCATTCACTAAATGTTGCAACTCGATAATCACCCCCTTGTATAGCTTAGACGCGCTGTCATGCACTACCACAGAACTAAGGGCTGGCAATTTACATTCATACATTGTTTGATGAAACTTATGGGGCACAATGCATGAGACGACATATGCGGTTGACTCAAGTATTGTTGAATTTAAAATCGATGAATTTGAAAAACTTGTTGAACATCCAGTTATCTCAGATGTAATATTTATATTTAAACTATTGTTGTACTAGGGGATACTTACATGTTATTTATTGATGAAATATGCCATTTTCTATTATTATCTTGAGTATTGCGGACTTGGGGAAAAAAACAAAGATGGGCATTTAAGGGACATCATTGGATGGTCGGCTTCTGTATTCATGTCTACGGACGAGTCTGGAGAGGCCCCAGGCAAATACCTGTGACCATTTTGAGGGTCGAGATGCCCTAACACCATTCTCTGCTAAACTTGCATATCAAACGTGTGTATGGAGGATGAGTGTATATGGTCTAACTGACGAGGCGTGTCAGAAAGTAAAAAAAAAAAGAGAGCTAGAGACACAGCACAGAAGACTTGATGGTCTGAGTCCAACATTGCATAGCAGAAGAACTAACGAAAGGAAGGGTACAAAGAAGATAACTCGGTTCTCACACACAAAACGAAAAGCCTTTACAAATACGAGCGTTTATTACTGCACATCTGAGCTCTCTCATCTGATGGAAACAACCAGTCTTACCATCTGCAATGTAGCTGTTCGACCTCACAAGGGAACACTTTAGCAGATAACTGAAAAACAAAAAACAAATAACGAAGAAGAGATCCGTCCATGTCGTCTCCGAGGCAATGCAACTCGAGCGCCGGAAACCATCAGACCATATTCACAGCAGTCACCTCATCAGGCGGCCTTCGCCTGCAAAGATTTGAGCAAGATAAATAAGATTGCGGCATTAACATGGCTCTTGGATCATACAAGGAAAAAATGTTTATAACTCCATATTTGTCTTCTCTACAACCATGGTTAGCATTGACCATACCAATCCAATTGTTGAAAGGTTTTCATCTTGTTATTTATACTCTTTGACTAGCTGATTTTGACCTTTTGAGGGTCTTGGTTGATTAGAAAAATATGCGATATGTTCTTGGGGTAACCAAGAGGAAGAATTATTTTTAGTAAATTACCTTTCCTGGGGTAACCAAGAACAGAAAAATATGTTATGTTGCTTGGATTAATCAAGAAAACTTTCAATTTATTTGGTCGTTCAGTGTTGCCAAAGCTGTATAATCATATTCCAGTTAGAAACAGCTCATATTGGTTCCTCTTTACATGTATTCAGATTAGGAGATACTGGAATAATTGAGGGGAAGCTTACCCTTTTCTCCTCCTCGATCTTAGCTTTGATGTACGAGTAGAGGGCAACACCAGCTATTGCAACGCAAGTCCCGATTCCAGTCTGTGTGGTAATTTTGTTGCCTGCTCACACAAGATTTAGCAAGGGTTAAAACTAGGCATAAACCCATGCCACAGAAAAAAGGACAATTGGGCAAATAATATTTAGTCATAATAAATAATGGGACATTTTATTTACCAAAAATGATGATCGAGAAACCAATGACGAAAACCCTTTTTAACACATTGCCAACAGCATGTGTCAGAGGGGCCACCCGTTCCAAAGTGTTTGTAGCAATCTGCCATGAGCCATGTAACGGATTATAACAGATGAAACCATCAAAAATGGAATGTGCTAGTCTGGCAACATCACGATCAACTGCTGCTAAATGTTGATCTCTACATTGCATAAGAAACAGATGCCGGTAAAGTCATTGTATGGCTCATGTTATTACAAATGGTATGGTGTAATGCCATGAGAAAGCTCAAATGCCACACCTAATTATTCCAACAAGAGCCTATGCAACTGGTTACCTGATTATAGAGATGGTAGAACAATCCCACCAGGAAAAGATCTGATACAAATTTTGTCATTCCTACTTTTGCAATTGCATCGTTTAATCCATACTGCATTAGCTGTGGTCCTTCAATCTGCAAGGTTGGTCATTCAAAATAAGAAACGTGAAGCATAACACAAGAAACCTTTTTTGTTTGGGCTATATTTATCACACTTACAATAAGTGCAGGTGGTATGCAGACAACTAGAGCAATTATTGAGATGTAAGCATACACGTTGGTGCTATCCATGTCAGTCTGCAACGACAAAAATGGTTAGTAAAAACAAAGGAATTGAACAGCAACAGCCCAAAAGGCAACAAAAGATGAGGAGTCAAGCGACAAGAAGAAAACAGGCACAAACCATGGCTTTCTTGGAATAAATACTCCGGTAAGTGAACGAGATGTTAGAGATCATAGCATTGATGAAACCCTTCCAGCTAAATGACAGTTCAGTGAGGGATGCCATTGAAACACCTGGTCATGTTCAAGTAGTTAAATAGGTTGAAGAAGAAAAAGGCATGGACCAAAGAAGTTACTAGTACTATTTAGCACATGCTATCAAGTGAAAAATGATAACAATGACAGGAAAGGAATTGTGCCACTAGAGAAACTTGTCTGATCAAGGTATTATCGGTCTTTTAATCACTGTATCCAATAATTTTAACTGGTTTCTTATACTAAAAATTAATTTCTACAGCTTTACTAGCAAACTGGTAACAGAAGGCTTAATTGAGAAATTACCAAGCACAACAGGGGCAAGAGACAACCACAGAGACAAGGGAACTGTCTGTCCAAGGACAAACTGGGTAGCAGCTGCATTGAAGAAGGGCTCCAAAGCTGCATAGCAATTATGTAACACAGAAGAATTAGCATATAAAACAGAAAAGGGACAAGAGAACTCCAAACTGAAATCTGCACATGAAAGAGGCACCTTTAATAGTGTGGGCAAACGAGACTGCAACAGTAGCAAAGGACACGTTGCTTGTGACATGACCAAGAGCATGGCACAATGCCACCGGAAAGAGCAGCTTCAGGAGCGTTGCATTGATAGGCTACGGAAGATAGCGGTAATTTGTGTTAATTTTTATGCAAATTTCAAGATAAGAAACATGGCCTTGATCAGAAGCAGCTATTGATATGATAAATTCTTCTAATATGTTGTCAATATAGAGGCATGCTATTCTAATGAACGCATACTTTTCTAATGTATGAAAAGATGAAGGGTGGATCAAGTTTAGTTTAAGCTCATTGACCACACAAAGAACAACAGATTTGCTTTACGGTTCAAATAAAGAGTCTCTACAATTTACTTAACAACTGCAATTCTTTTTTAAAACCAGAAATTGTAAGATTTCCTACATTTTATGCAGAGGCTTAAACATGGCAGTGGCATATGATCCATGAGTGCAACATTATAATGAAATTTACAGGAAGCCTATCAGTTGAACAATATGAAACTTTTATGAAATCTTTGTTCCTACAGTCTCAGTGAGGCCGCTGAACTTTTATGAATTTACAGGAGACCCATCAACTGAGGACCATTCTGACCACTGTGTGAATTCTCAAAGAAAACACAATGCTACAGCAAGATGGTTCGAATTACCGCACGCTTCGGGAGACCAACGGCCCAGCTGAGGAGGCAGTACACAACTCCCACAAGTAGATGGATCACCGAAACAAAGCTGCAATCAGCAGTGCCATTTTCCAGTGTAAGTTGCAACCCAGTCACAGTCGCTGATCTTCATCGTTTCAAAACAAAGGCAAGGATGCATATCAGCATATGACACACTTACTATGGGTAGGGGAAGTAGTTGTAGATCTTCTTGTTGAGGATGTTGAATATGACGTTCAGGAAGTACCTGCAGGATCACTTGCGCCAGAATGCACAAATTAGCTGAATAAAATCACTGCAAGATCGATCCACGAAAGCCAAAGGGTGGCCGTGTTGCTGTTGAGTGAGGCAGCGAGAACGTACCACATGAAGAAGAAGAAGCCGGTGGTGATTGCAGGGTACTTCTCCAGCAACCCTGGCGACTTGGCCTCCCTGTTGCAACCACAGTCATCAGAAAGTAATAAAATTGTTAAAAGCGCACTCCCACGCACAGAGCACGGATTTTGTGGCTGTGAGCCCCACCGATCAGCGATCAGTGTGGCTGCAGGTGGGACCAGAATATTTGAAGTCGTGCCGCTCGCATGTGCAGCGGCGCAAATGTGGGTGAATTTTTTTTTCCGCGCGGCGCGTGGGAGCGAGGAAACCAAACTGTGTGCAACTAAACAAAACGGCCGGCCAGAGGCGTTTCCAGAAGCTTCCAGCGTGCAGACGTGGCGGTAGAGAACGATCACTCACCCGGCGGGCTCGGCGGAGGCGGCGGGCGGGCGGAGCGTGAGCCTCTTGGAGGCCTGGAGCGGGAGCAGGCCGGCGGGGAGGACGAGGGCCGGGCGGAGCTGGCGGCCCCAGACGAGCTGGGCGCCGTCGTGGACGGCGCCAGCGCGGGCGGCGGCCGGCAGGGGCGAGGCGAGGGCGGGGCCGCGGCGGAGGCGGAGCAGGCCTGCGACGCCGGCGGCGGCGCCGCCGGCGGAGAGCGTCCCGAGGGCCGGCATTGCTGCAGCAGCGCGGGGAGGCCTGGGGCGATCGCGTTGGGCGCGGGGCTGGGCTGGAGCGGGGTGGGGCGGCCGGTTTTGGATAAGTTTATGGGTGGGAGCGGAGGGATTTGGGTGGCGGAGACGCGCGCGGGGGAGGATAGGCCGCACCGATTGCCGATAGAGTTTGGGGAAGGAGACGAGAGGAGAGGACGGGACGGGGTCGGGTCGGGCGGGGCGGGGCGGGGCGGACGTCGCCGTCCGGGCGCGGCCCCGCTGCGCGAAATGGGAGAAGGTTTTGGACCGGGACGGGAATCGGACGTCGACGCGGTGATGCTCGTGAGGCCGGGCTTGGAAAGTAGTGGCCGGCGTCCACACAATGCCGGGGAAGATCCAAAAGCTACTATTTCCCGATGGGAAATGTAACCATTTTATGCCTATTATTGTTAGCTCGTGGCACGGGAATCGGCCTCCTGCTCGAAAGCTATGGCACATTTTGCCGCTTATAACTCCCTTCATTTTCGTTTACTTGGCGGAATATAGCATTTTGGCCGCTTTATTCCTCCCCACTGTGATATTCCCTCTGTAAACTTTTGGAGTAAGATGTATTTTTTTAGCATCAGTACAGACACAAGCGCTCATATACACGCGCATACACTCACCCCTATGAACGCACACACGCACACTTTATCCTATGAGCATCTCCGAAAGACTGAGCCGACATATCATTTTGGCCGCTTTATTCCTTCCCAGTTCCCACTGTGATATTCCCTCTGTAAACTTTTGTACTCCCTCCTTTCATCTATATAAGGTCTAATGCATTTTTTGAGGCTAACTTTTACCAAATGTTAAAGCAATAATATCTAACATGTAATTTACACAAAGCACATCGTCAAATTCGTATGTAAAAGAAGCTTTCAATGATATAATTTTTATATTATGCATGTCATGTACTATTAATCTTGTCAATAGTCAAAGACGGTCTTGAAAAAAGCATTAGGCCCTATATAAATGGAAGGAGGGAGTAAGATGTATTAGGTCACTGGAAACGTCTTATAAAAGTAAATATGCGTGCACTAGTCAAAAATTGTAAAATAAACAAAACTAAAGTTGGTGGAAAGAGGATGCTTTGATTTCTCTTATTTAAAAAGGTCGAGCTCAGTCATCGTCTGATTTGACACAATGATTTTGTATTTACGCTTTTAAGCTCGCACCCGATTGAAGCAACAAGTCTCTGTCAAAACAAAAAAACTCTACCAACAATGTTTTTCTTCTTTTTTCATAAGTCCATCTGCAAGAAACCTCAAAGTTAAACATATTTGGTTTGGAGTAGTTTGAGAATTGACTTCTGCGTGAACCACTGGCAACTACGTTCCAGCTCTATTCAATCACCACACCAACCAACATGCTAGGCTAGATAGTATCATGCTACATGATGGCAGCGAACTTGCCTTGCGTAATCTGCTAATCCCGGTGGCAACAAATTAGCGATAGGAGAATGTTGCTTGATGGCTCCAACTTCACCATCAAGTGAGCTTACAAATCTATCATGCAACGGATTACAAACCCCAAGCAAGAGGCCATCTAGGCTTCCAAAGTTTCTTCAAAGGTTAAGATTTTTGGTTGGCTCCTTTACCTCGATCGACTGAACACACGCCAAAACCTGCACAAAGAAAAAGAAAATCATTGCTTCCATGATCCATGGACTGCCCTACATGCAATACCATGATTAAGTACATAAGTTCATTTCTTCTTCACTTGCACCACTGCAAGGAATGTTTGACACGCTATCAACATCGTCCCCTCGGCCAGCCCCTTCGACAACATCTAGACAGTAGATCCAGCACATGGTTTTCCAGGCAATCGCCACCTTCGTTCTGCTCATCACTATGTGGAAAATATGGGATGCTAGAAATGCAAAGGTGTCTAGGTAGCAAAATGTACCCACCCCAATAGCATGTCTAAATATTAGGGACGATCTCAAGTTTTGGTCAAATCGCTTGAGATCTTCCGAACTTAGGGGCCAGACAGGTTCTTATGTATAACGATTTGACCCCCATATATATAAGAACTTGAACCCCCATATATATAACGCGACCAACTTTCCTCTCGCTAAACCCCTACAAACTCTTTCCCAAGCCACAAGGTTAGCATTTTTATAAAATAAAAATATTCATGGGAGGCGCCTCCCCGCCCCGCCCCCTTGACACTAAAAAAAGCTCCATGGGTGCAACAGTAATGTAGCATCTTCAAATTCATGAAAATATACATACAAAGGGTGTGAAAAATTCTAGCAGAAAACCCACGCATAATGCGCATATGTCATACATTAAAATCTGTCCCATTTGGACTCGCGGGTCTTGTCCGGTGTGTGAAGGGACTGCTGGGTGATTGCATGATGCCTCCTAAATGGGACGCCCATCACGTGACACTTTTAGCTTGTTGCTGTTCAAAAAAAAAATTGGTTTTACATTCAACAATTTTAGGAAAAGTATTTTTTAATAAAAATTTATGTTATGGAAACTTTTAAAAAGTGTCCACGTAAGTAGATATACATGCTCATTTTTTTTACAAAAATGCACAAAGAAATATTCATGCATCTTTCAAAGAAAGTCATATCTTTTAAAAAATAAATCATAAATGTGAATGTATGTTCATATATTGTGGAAATAACGCTCACGTCCAAACAAAATGAAAACAATCATAAGTCAATGAAAATGAAAACAAAAAAGCCAGAAAAATTGTAATAAAAAAAGAACAGAAAATGAAAGTTTCTTTTAGAAAAAGGAACCAAAAAAGGATGAAAACAGAATGGGCCAAGACCAGAAAGGCACATGGTGCGCGTTCCATCGACAATCTGTTGCATCGAGCGCCAAATAGGATTTACCAGTGAGCAACTCAATATTCTAAAAATATTTTTATATTTCAAAGTATCATTAAAACATCTCCATGGCTCAAACAAATACATTTGAGATGTTAAATATATTCGTATATATATGGAGAAATAACATTTCCATGTCTTTTACATAATGTTTCGTTGCTATTCTAGGACAATGTTTTTGTAGACACATGAAAATTGTGTAGTATATAAAATATTTATATATTCTAACTATTCAATTATTTTAATAATAAATTGTTAAAATAAAAATAGTAATGTGTTTCAAAACAAATACTCATATATTTCAAAATAAATATTCGTGTATTTTAAAAATATGTTCATGACTTCCAGAGAAATGAGTTTGTATTAGCGTGAAATATGCATGTATTGAACACGCACAAAATCAAATCAAAATATAAAAGTAACGATACGTTATTTAAATAGAATAACATGGTCACAAAAAGTGAAATACTAGTAATAAATAGATAAATAATATCAGACAGGACAAAAGAAAAAAAATCAAATAGAGAATATAAAAAAAGTAAAAGAAAGAAGAAAGCTATGGACATAGACCCATATAAACAGGTCACTGGGCCAGCTGAAAGCGCAATCCTATTTGGTGCGCGGTCAAGTATGGGGGTTCAAGTTCTTATGTATATATTTTTTTCTTTGGGAAAATAAACTTGCCGATTATGCTCAGGCCCAAATTAAAACACCTCTTATCAAACAACATAGAGTATTCCTATTTCCCTTTTTAGATACATTGCGTTGCGTTATAGATTTGCAACAAATTTAAATCGGTGTGCTTATCATTGACATAATTAAATTGATACTTTCATATGCTATATGCATGACCTAAGAGATGGTAGATCATACTACTAGACATGTTTAAATTGTGGGCATGCTAGCGATCCTAATAGGCACACCATTTAAATAATAACTGAACAAAATCATACTTTCTTCTTTTATATAGTGGTGAGCATGAACAATAACTTCAGAAAATAGCACTTAAATATTGTCAGTCCCATGTGTACGCATCAATATATATATATATATATATATATATATATATATATATGTGTGTGTGTGTGTGTGTGGTGTGTGTGTGTGTGTGTGGCAAAATGAAGCAAATATGGAACTGGTCCAATTATGTCTATCAAATAATTTTACATTTACATGAGTACTTTGCTTTTAGAAAGAGACCTGAATGTACGTGCATACGAGATATTTGGTGTTAATTTACGATCAAAGGAATATGTTCAGCCATTTGTACTAAGGCAACATATTTGATGTGCATAATATCATATCAATGCATGGCACTAAACCATATTCCAGACAGGTAACGTTTAGGCCAGTTCGTGGAGGAAGTGGTTAAGAGGAAATATCTAAAAGAAGTAATGGAATAAAAATGAAAATGCTAGTTATCAACTAGAGGGGGGGGGGGTGAATAGGCGATTTTTATGAAAGTTTTCAAAACACGAGGTATTTGAAGACAATCAATCAAGTTGAAGTAACATGGTATGAAGTGGAAGATAAAATACCCTAGACAGACCATAGTCAAGTAAGCAATATAGAGAAAGCACGAAGACAAATGGCAGCTAGGTAGAACAGATCAGAATGGAAGACAGTATGAAGCCACACATGTAATAGTCTTCGCACAGTGAAGTCAAACAGATCAGGCAAGCAAGCAATGACTTCACGAAGACAAACTGAAATGTAAAGAAGGTAGGGGATAGAACCAGTAGCTTGGTGAAGACAAGGATTTGGTAGACCATTTCCAGTTGCTGTGACAACTGTATGTCTGGTTAGGGAGGCTGAGATTGAACTCAGAAGACTATGTCTTCACCTTATTCCCCTTGAGCTAAGGACACCCCGTCCTCGCCCAATCACTCTGATAAGTCTTCAAGGTAGACTTCCAAACCTTCACAGACTTCGTTCACCGGCGATACACAATGACTCTTGAATCCTCAGAACGTGACGCCTAACCGACTGGAGGATGCACAGTCCTCAAGTGTAACAAGTCTTGAGGTCACACGGACATAAAGACTTCAGTGATGCCTAACACTCTTCGACTCTGGGTGTTTGGGGCTTTGTCCTCGCAAGGATCTCTCTCTCAAAGGGCTTCAGAGGTGGGTTGCTCTCAAACGACAAAAGCCGTGCACTAACTCTGAGCAACCACCAATTTATGGTGTAGGGGGTGGGCTATTTATAGCCAGGAGGCAACCCGACATGATATGTATGAAATGACCCTGGGCCACTAAGGAACCGACACGTGTCCAACCGTCAGATTTCAAACAGACGCGGGGCTTGGGCTACAAGCAAAGCTGACTCATCCAACTCTGGATAAGACTTGCTCTCATTGTCTTCGCTCGAAGACATAGGATTTTGGTTAAGCATCACATGAGTCATCCGACTTTGTTCACTTGGACCCCACTTAACAGTTCAATGGTTCCTATGACTCAATAAAGAAGAAAAGGAAACTACGAAAGAAACTATGTCTACGCACTCCATAGTCTTCAAGTGAATGTCTTCACACGTCATTATCTTCAATGTGAATGTCTTCACGAACCACCATTGTCTTCAATGTCTTCATACATTTTTAGGGGTCATCTCTGGTAGGAAAATCAAATCAATGAGGGACTTCTACCTATGTTATCCTGCAATTCTCACAAACACATTAGTCCCTCAACCATGTTTGTCATCAATACTCCAAAACCAACTAGGGGTGGCACTAGATGCACTTACAATCTCCCCCCTTTTGGCGATTGATGACAAACTGGTTGAAGTTTTCAACGGGGATAAAAGTATGTGAAAGTTAAAATACATGGGCATTGGCTGCATAGGTTAGAAGAGGCTCCCCCTGAAGATGTGCATATAATTTTTTTTTGCCTTTAAATGCAAATGCACATGGCAGGTTTTGCTTTATGGAGATCCTCTTCAACACATGAAGACAATTCATCATGCATATACAAATGTAATGAAGATAATGAAATGCACAATGAGAAATGGGCGTCTACATAATGACTTCACGCGGGATTTATCATCACATCAAACGGTAGCAGAAAAAGTGGCAGACGACCATCAAGTTTTAAGTGTTACAACTCAAAAGCTAACAGTTCAAGAATGAGAGTTGTAAGAACTTAGCAAAAAAATCACCACTACAAAAAAATACACTTCCGTAATGATACGTGTCTATCATAGTAGGTCACGTTTTCTGTCATGCATGTACATCCATGACGATTTTATGACAGAATCAAGATAGTCATACCTGTGTTGTCGTAGAAATGTTCCATGACAATACCAAAATTATCATCACGGAAGTGTCCACTTCCATGATGATAAATGGCGCATCATAGAAGTGTTTTCGTCAAGGGTAACCGACACATGGCATCCACCGTAACGGATCGCCGTTAAGCTATCGGGTTTCGGTTTGGATCCGATAACCACATGTCGGCTCAGCGCTGGGACAGATGTCATCCAGTCATTGGACAAGAGGCGCCTATGATACGTCGACACATGACACAACCCTAGAGAGACCCATTCCGATGAAAAGGCCGGCCCATTTTACTTAGTCAAAAGGTAGCGGGTCGGCCCACGGAAAGCCTGTTAACGGCTTGTTCGCATCTAGCCCATTTACAGCCCGCTAACTCGCGACCCATTATGGCCTATCTGAATTAGGCCCAATAGCGTCATTTGGGCCGTCCAATATGATTCCAGCCCGTTGTAACTTCTGGCCCATGTATGGCCCATGACGTCTTTCGGCCCATATGAAGCCCTTTGTAACTCTTAGCCCATTAACGACCTGTGGTGAAACTGGCCTGTAATGAACAGTGTATTGCTTTATACCCATTAACGGCCCATTATTCCGTCGACTGTTTCCAGCCCATGTTAACTTCTGGCCTTTTAAGGGCCCATTTATTCTTGGGCTCATTTTCAGAATTCGGTTACTTACGGTCCATTACTGGCCTGTTCCGCTTGTGGGCTAAATTCAGCCAGTGGTTACAGTTGGCCTGTTTATGGCCCGTTAACCCGTTGGGCTGTTTTCATAGCGTCATCAAATATGACCTATTAATGGTCCGTTATGGTCGGGTCATCAAATACAACTGATCAATGTCTTTCAGCTTGTAGTTGAGACTCAAGAAACCGAACTGATCCAGACAGTGAGTTTGAATAGCTTGTGCCAGCGGTAGTGGCCAGTAACTCGAACACTACACCAAGACATGACTTTGGGGTTGTCTCACTATCTTCAAGATAGTTTTCCTTAGCTGTTTCATCAGCTTTGTTGGAGACCAACAAGGATGTCTCACTATCCTGAACCTTATCTCCATTACTTCATTTACCATTGCTTAATAAGGCACTCTTCTCCAATATTCTGTCAGCATTCTAAAAGAAGAAACTAAAGGAAATATGCCCTAGAGGCAATAATAAAGTTGTTATTTTATATTTCCTAGTAAAGACTTTAGGGCATATTTCCTTCAGTTTCTAAAAGAAGAAACTGAAGGAATTGTATTAACCGGAAACTTCATACATGTGTGGATACATAGACAAAACAACGTGTCCCTAGTAAGCCTCTACTAGACTAGCTCGTTAATCAAAGATGGTTAAGTTTCCTAACCATGGACATGAGTTGTCATTTGATAACGAGATCACATCATTAGGAGAATGATGTGATGGACAAGACCCATCCATTAGCTTAGCATATTGATTGTTCAGTTTTATTGCCATTGCTTTCAGTTGGAAATATGCCCTAGAGGCAATAATAAATTAGTTATTATTATATTTCCTTGTTCATGATAATCGTTTATTATCCATGCTAGAATTGTATTGATAGGAAACTCAGATACATGTGTGGATACATAGACAACACCATGTCCCTAGTAAGCCTCTAGTTGACTAGCTCGTTGATCAATAGATGGTTACGGTTTCCTGACCATGGACATTGGATGTCATTGATAACAGGATCACATCATTAGGAGAATGATGTGATGGACAAGACCCAATCCTAAGCATAGCACAAGATCGTGTAGTTCGTATGCTAAAGCTTTTCTAATGTCAAGTATCATTTCCTTAGACCATGAGATTGTGCAACTCCCGGATACCGTAGGAGTGCTTTGGGTGTACCAAACGTCACAACATAACTGGGTGACTATAAAGGTGCACTACGGGTATCTCCGAAAGTGTCTGTTGGGTTGGCACGAATCGAGACTGGGATTTGTCACTCCGTGTAAACGGAGAGGTGTCTCTGGGCCCACTCGGTAGGACATCATCATAATGTGCACAATGTGATCAAGGAGTTGATCACGGGATGATGTGTTATGGAACGAGTAAAAGAGACTTGCCGGTAACGAGATTGAACAAGGTATCGGGATACCGACGATCGAATCTCGGGCAAGTATCGTACCGCTAGACAAAGGGAATTGTATACGGGATTGATTAAGTCCTTGACATCGTGGTTCATCCGATGAGATCATCGAGGAGCATGTGGGAGCCAACATGGGTATCCAGATCCCGCTGTTGGTTATTGACCGGAGAGCGATCTCGGTCATGTCTACATGTCTCCCGAACCCGTAGGGTCTACACACTTAAGGTTCGGTGACGCTAGGGTTGTAGGGATATGTATATGCAGTAACCCGAATGTTGTTCGGAGTCCCGGATGAGATCCCGGACGTCACGAGGAGTTCCGGAATGGTCCGGAGGTAAAGAATTATATATAGGAAGTGCTATTTCGGCCATCGGGACAAGTTTCGGGGTCACCGGTATTGTACCGGGACCACCGGAAGGGTCTCGGGGGTCCACCGGGTGGGGCCACCTGCCCTGGGGGGCCACATGGGCTGTAGGGGGTGCGCCTTGTCCTATATGGGCCAAGGGCACCAGCCCCAAAAGGCCCATGCGCCAAGAGATAAGGAAGGGAAGAGTCCCAAAGGGGGAAGGCACCTCCTAGGTGCCTTGGGGAGGAGGGATTCCTCCCTTGGCCGCCGCCCCCCTAGGAGATTGGATCTCCTAGGGCCGGGCCCCCCTAGGCTCCCTATATATAGTGGGGGAAGGAGGGCCTCTCAACCTACGCCTTTGGTGCCTCCCTCTTCCTCTCCAACACATCCTCCTCCTCCATAGAGCTTGGTGAAGCCTTGCCGGAGTACTGCAGCTCCACCACCACCACGCCGTCGTGCTGCTGCTGGAGCCATCTTCCTCAAACTCTCCTTCCCCTTGCTGGATCAAGAAGGAGGAGACGTCGCTGCTCCGTACGTGTGTTGAACACGGAGGTGCCGTCCGTTCGGCGCTAGGATCATCGGTGATTTGGATCACGACGAGTACGACTCCATCAACCCCGTTCTCTTGAATGCTTCCGCGCGCGATCTACAAGGGTATGTAGATCCACTCCTCCCTCGTTGCTAGATGACTCCATAGATAGATCTTGGTGACACGTAGGAAAATTTTGAATTTATGCTACGTTCCCCAACAGTGGCATCATGAGCTAGGTCTATGCGTAGTTTCTATGCACGAGTAGAACACAAAGTAGTTGTGGGCGTTGATTTTGTTCAATATGCTTACCGTTACTAGTCCAATCTTGATTCGGTGGCATTGTGGGATGAAGCGGCCCGGACCGACCTTACACGTACTCTTACGTGAGACTGGTTCCACCGACTGACATGCACTAGTTGCATAAGGTGGCTAGCGGGTGTCTGTCTCTCCCACTTTAGTCGGATCGGATTCGATGAAAAGGGTCCTTATGAAGGGTAAATAGCAATTGGCATATCACGTTGTGGTTTTTGCGTAGGTAAGAAACGTTCTTGCTAGAAACCCACAGCAGCCACGTAAAACATGCAAACAACAATTAGAGGACGTCTAACTTGTTTTTGCAGGGTATGCTATGTGATGTGATATGGCCAAGAAGAATGTGATGAATGATATGTGATGTATGAGATTGATCATGTTCTTGTAATAGGAATCACGACTTGCATGTCGATGAGTATGACAACCGGCAGGAGCCATAGGAGTTGTCTTTATTTATTATATGACCTGCGTGTCAATGAACAACGCCTTGTAATTACTTTACTTTATTGCTAACCGGTAGCCATAGTAGTAGAAGTAATAAGTTGGCGAGACAACTTCATGGAGACACGATGATGGAGATCATGATGATGGAGATCATGGTGTCATGCCGGTGACAAGATGATCATGGAGCCCCAAGATGGAGATCAAAGGAGCTATATGATATTGGCCATATCATGTCACTATTTGATTGCATGTGATGTTTATCATGTTTTTGCATCTTGTTTGCTTAGAACGACGGTAGTAAATAAGATGATCCCTCATAATAATTTCAAGAAAGTGTTCCCCCTAATTGTGCACCGTTGCGACAGTTCGTTGTTTCGAAGCACCACGTGATGATCAGGTGTGATAGATTCTAACGTTCACATACAACGGGTGTAAGACAGATTTACACACGCGAAACACTTAGGTTGACTTGATGAGCCTAGCATGTGTACAGACATGGCCTCGGAACACAAAAGACCGAAAGGTCGAGCATGAGTCGTATGGCAGATACGATCAACATGAAGATGTTCACCGATGATGACTAGTCCGTCTCACGTGATGATCGGACACGGCCTAGTTGACTCGGATCATGTAATCACTTAGATGACTAGAGGGATGTCTATCTGAGTGGGAGTTCATAAGATGAACTTAATTATCCTGAACATAGTCAAAAGGTCTTCGCAAATTATGTCGTAGCTCGCGCTTCAGTTCTACTGTTTAGATATGTTCCTAGAGAAAATTTAGTTGAAAGTTGATAGTAGCAATTATGCGGACTAGGTCCGTAAACTGAGGATTTTCCTCATTGCTTCATAGAAGGCTTATGTCCTTAATGCACCGTTCAGTGTGCTAAACCTCGAACGTCGTCTGTGGATGTTGCGAACATCAGACATACACATTTTGATAACTACGTGATAGTTCAGTTAAACGGTTTAGAGTTGAGGCACCGAAGACGTTTTGAAACGTCGCGAAACATATGAGATGTTTCGAGGGCTGAAATTGGGATTTCAGGCTTGTGCCCACGTCAAGAGGTATAAGACCTCCGATGATTTTCTTAACCTGCAAACTAAGGAGAAAAGCTCAATTGTTGAGCTTGTGCTCAGATTGTCTGAGTACAACAATCATTTGAATCAAGTGGGAGTTGATCTTCCAAATGAGATAGTGATGTTTCTCCGAAGTCATTACCACCAAGCTGCTAGAGCTTCGTGATGAACTATAATGTATCGGGGACATATATGATGATCCTTGAGATATTCGCGATGTTTGACACCACAAAAGTAGAAATCAAAAGGAGCATCAATTGTTGATGGTTTGTGAAACCACTAGTTTCAAGAAGGGCAAGGGCACGAAGGGATACTTCATGAAACGGTAATTCAGCTGCTGCTGTAGTGAAGAAACCCAAGGTTGAACCCAAACCCGAGACTAAGTGCTTCTGTAATAAGGGGAACAACCACTGGAGCAGAATTACCCTAGATACTTGGTAGATGAGAAGGCTGGCAAGGTCGATAGAAGTATATTGGATATACATTGTGTTGATGTGTACTTTACTAGTACTCCTAGTAGCACCAGGGTATTAGATACCGGTTCGGTTGCTAAGTGTTAGTAACTCAAAATAAAAGCTACGGAATAAACGGAGACTAGCTAAAGGTGAGCTGACGATATGTGGTGGAAGTGTTTCCAAGGTTGATATGATCAAGCATCGCACGCTCCCTCTACCATCGAGATTGGTATTAAAACCTAAATAATTGTTATTTGGTGTTTGCGTTGAGCATAGACATGATTGGATTATGTCTATCGCAATACGGTTATTCATTTAAGGAGAATAACGGTTACTCTGTTTATTTGAATAATACCTTCAATGGTCTTGCACCTGAAATGAATGGTTTATTGAATCTCGATCGTAGTGATACACATGTTCATGCCAAAAGATAGTAATGATAGTACCACCTACTTGTGGCACTGCCACGTAAGTCATATCGGTATAAAACGCATGAAGAAGCTCCATGTTGATGGATCTTTGGGCTCACTTGTTTTTGAAAAATTTGAGGCATGCGAACCATGTCTATTGGTGTATATGCATGAAGAAACTCTATGCAAATGGACCGTTTGGACTCACTTGATTTTGAATCACTTGAGACATGCAAATCATACCACATGGGCAAGATGACTGAAAGCCTCGTTTTCAGTAAAATGGAACTAGAAAGCAACTTGTTGGAAGTAATACATTTTGATGTGTGCAATCCAATGAGTGCTGAGGCATGTAGTGGATATCGTTATGTTCTTACTTCACAGATGATTTGAGTAGATGTTGAGTATATTTACTTGATGAATCACGAGTCTGAATTATTGAAAGGTTCAAGTAATTTCAGGGTGAAGTTGAAAGATCGTCGTGACAAAAGGATAAAAGATCTATGATATGATCATAGAGATGAATATCTGAATTACGAGTTTGGCACAGAATTAAGACATTGTGGAAATTGTTTCACAACTAATACAGCCTGGAACACCGTAGTGTGATGGTGTGTCCGAACATCATAACTGCACCCTATTGGATATGATGCATACCATGATGTCTCTTATCGAATTACCACGGTAGTTTATGGGTTAGGCATTAGAGACAACCACATTCACTTTAAATAGGGCACCACGTAATTCCGATGAGATGACACCGTATGAACTATGGTTTAGAGAAACCTAAGCTGTCATTTCTTGAAAGTTTGGGGCTGCGACGCTTATGTGAAAAGGTTTCAGGCTGATAAGCTCGAACCCAAAGCGGATAAATGCATCTTCATAGGACACCCAAAACAGTTGGGTATACCTCCTGTCTCAGATTCGAAAGCAATAAGGGATTGTTTCTAGAATCGGGTCCTTTCTCGAGGAAAAGTTTCTCTCGAAAGAATTGAGTGGGAGGATGGTGGAGACTTGATGAGGTTATTGAACTGTCTCTTCAACTAGTGTGTGGCAGAGCATAGGGAGTTGTTCCTGTGGCACCTACACCAATTGAAGTGGAAGCTTATGATAGTGATCATGAAACTTCAGATCAAGTCACTACCAAACCTCGTGGGATGACAAGGATGCATACTACTTCAGAGTGGTACGTAATCCTGTCTTGGAAGTCATGTTGCTAGACAACAATGAACCTACGAGCTATGGATAAGCGATGGTGGGCCCGGATTCCGATAAATGGCTCGAGGCCATAAAATCCGAGAGAGGATCCATGTATGAAAACAAAGTGTAGACTTTGGCAGAACAGCTCGATGGTTGTAAGGCTATTGAGTACAGATGGATTTTAAAAGGAAGACAGACAATGATGGTAAATGTCACCATTAAGAAAGCTCGACTTGTCGTTAAGATGTTTTCCGACAAGTTCAAGGAGTTGACTACGATGAGACTTTCTCACTCGTAGCGATGCTAAGAGTCTGTTGGAATTATATTAGCGATTACTGCATTATTTATGAAATCTTGCAGATAGGATGTCAAAACATTGTTTCCTCGACGTTTTTTGGGGAAAGGTTGTATGTGATACAAACCGGAAGGTTTTGTCAATCCTGAAAGATGCTAATAAGTATGCAAAGCTCCAGCAATCCTTCTAGGGACTGGAGTAAGCATCTCGGAGTTGGAATGTATGCTTTGATAAGATGATCAAAGTTTTGGGTGTATACAAAGTTTATGAGAAACTTGTATTTCCAAAGAAGTGAGTGGGAGCACTATAGAATTTCTGATGAGTATATGTTGTTGACATATTATGGATCAGAAATGATGTAGAATTTCTGGAAAGCATATAGGGTTATTTGGAAAGTGTTTTTCAATGGAAAGCCTGGATTAAGCTACTTGAACATTGATCATCAAGATCTATAAGGATAGATCAAAACGCTTAATGGTACTTTCAAATGAGCACATACCTTGACATGATCTTGAAGGTGTTCAAGATGGATCAGTCAAAGAAGGAGTTCTTGCCTGAGCTATAAGGTATGAAGTTAAGACTTAAAGCTCGACCACGGCAGAAGAAAGAGGAAGGACGAAGGTCGTCCCCTATGCTTTTGTCATAGGCTCTATACGGTATGCCATGCTGAGTACCGCACCTGAAATGTGCCTTGCCATGAGTCAGTCAAGGGGTACAAGAGTGATCCAAGAATGGATCACAAGACAGCGGTCAAAATTATCCTTAGTAACTAGTGGACTAAGGAATTTTCTCGATTATGGAGGTGGTAAAAGAGTTTGACGTAAAGAGTTACGTCGATGCAAGCTTAACACCTATCCGGATAGCTCTGAGTAGAGATATCGGATACGTATAATGGAGCAACAATTTAGAATAGCTCCATGTAGAACAGTTATTTGATATGGCTCCAAATATAGAGTAGTAGCTGCATCTACAAGATGACATAGAGATTTGCGAAGTACATACGGATCTGAAAGATTCAGACTCGTTGACTATAACATCTCTCACAAGCATAACATGATCAAACCCAGAACTCATTGAGTCTTAATCACATGATGATGTGAACTAGTTTAGTGCCACTAGTAAACTCTTTGGATGTTGGTCACATGGCGATGTGACCTGTGAGTGTTAATCACATGACGATGTGAACTAGATTATTGACTCTAGTGCAAGTGGGAGACTGTTGGAAATATGCCCTAGAGGCAATAATAAATTAGTTATTATTATATTTCCTTGTTCATGATAATCGTTTATTATCCATGCTAGAATTGTATTGATAGGAAACTCAGATACATGTGTGGATACATAGACAACACCATGTCCCTAGTAAGCCTCTAGTTGACTAGCTCGTTGATCAATAGATGGTTACGGTTTCCTGACCATGGACATTGGATGTCATTGATAACAGGATCACATCATTAGGAGAATGATGTGATGGACAAGACCCAATCCTAAGCATAGCACAAGATCGTGTAGTTCGTATGCTAAAGCTTTTCTAATGTCAAGTATCATTTCCTTAGACCATGAGATTGTGCAACTCCCGGATACCGTAGGAGTGCTTTGGGTGTACCAAACGTCACAACATAACTGGGTGACTATAAAGGTGCACTACGGGTATCTCCGAAAGTGTCTGTTGGGTTGGCACGAATCGAGACTGGGATTTGTCACTCCGTGTAAACGGAGAGGTGTCTCTGGGCCCACTCGGTAGGACATCATCATAATGTGCACAATGTGATCAAGGAGTTGATCACGGGATGATGTCTTACGGAACGAGTAAAAGAGACTTGCCGGTAACGAGATTGAACAAGGTATCGGGATACCGACGATCGAATCTCGGGCAAGTATCGTACCGCTAGACAAAGGGAATTGTATACGGGATTGATTAAGTCCTTGACATCGTGGTTCATCCGATGAGATCATCGAGGAGCATGTGGGAGCCAACATGGGTATCCAGATCCTGCTGTTGGTTATTGACCGGAGAGCGATCTCGGTCATGTCTACATGTCTCCCGAACCCGTAGGGTCTACACACTTAAGGTTCGGTGACGCTAGGGTTGTAGGGATATGTATATGCAGTAACCCGAATGTTGTTTGGAGTCTCGGATGAGATCCCGGACGTCACGAGGAGTTCCGGAATGGTCCGGAGGTATAGAATTATATATAGGAAGTGCTATTTCGGCCATCGGGACAAGTTTCGGGGTCACCGGTATTGTACCGGGACCACCGGAAGGGTCCCGGGGGTCCACCGGGTGGGGCCACCTGCCCTGGGGGGCCACATGGTCTGTAGGGGTGCGCCTTGGCCTATATGGGCCAAGGGCACCAGCCCCAAAAGGCCCATGCGCCAAGAGATAAGGAAGGGAAGAGTCCCAAAGGGGGAAGGCACCTCCTAGGTGCCTTGGGGAGGAGGGATTCCTCCCTTGGCCGCCGCCCCCCTAGGAGATTGGATATCCTAGGGCTGGCGCCCCCCCTAGGCTCCCTATATATAGTGGGGGAAGGAGGGCCTCTCAACCTACGCCTTTGGTGCCTCCCTCTTCCTCTCCAACACATCCTCCTCCTCCATAGAGCTTGGCGAAGCCCTGCCGGAGTACTGCAGCTCCACCACCACCACGCCGTCGTGCTGCTGCTGGAGCCATCTTGCTCAACCTCTCCTTCCCCTTGCTGGATCAAGAAGGAGGAGACATCGCTGCTCCGTACGTGTGTTGAACACGGAGGTGCCGTCCGTTCGGCGCTAGGATCATCGGTGATTTGGATCACGACGAGTACGACTCCATCAATCCCGTTCTCTTGAACGCTTCCGCGCGCGATCTACAAGGGTATGTAGATCCACTCCTCCCTCGTTGCTAGATGACTCCATAGATAGATCTTGGAGACACGTAGGAAAATTTTGAATTTATGCTACGTTCCCCAACAATCATGTCATATACATATTCCGTTGACTATGAGATTATGCAACTCCCGGATACCGGAGGAATACCTTGTGTGCTATCAAACATCACAAGTAACTAGGTGATTATAAAGATGCTCTACAGGTATCTCTGAAGGTGTTTGTTGGGTTGGCATAGATCGAGATTAGGATTTGTCACTCCGAGTATCGGAGAGGTATCTCTGGGCCCTCTCGGTAATACACATCATAAGCTTGCAAACAAACGACTAAGGAGTTAGTCATAAGGTGATGTATTACAGAATGAGTAAAGAGACTTTCCAGTAACGAGATTGAACTAGGTATGAAGATACCGACGATCGAATCTCGGGCAAGTAACATACCGATTGACAAAGGGAATTACGTATGTTGTCATAACGGTTCGACCGATAAAGATCTTCGTAGAATATGTAGGAGCTAATATGAGCATCCAAGTTTAGCTATCGGTTATTCACCGGAGAGGTGTCTTGGTCATGTCTACATAGTTCTCGAACCCGTAGGGTCCGCGCGCTTAACGTTCGATGACGATTTAGTATTATATGAGTTATGTGATTTGGTGACCGAATGTTGTTCGGAGTCCCGGATGAGATCACAGACACGACGAGGAGTCTCAAAATGGTCGAGAGGTAAATATTGATATATGGGACGATGGTATTGGACACCGGAAGTGTTCTGGAGGGTACCGCGTACTTATCGGGTCACCGGAACGGAGTTTCGGGCACCCCCAGCAAAGATATGGGCCTTATGGGCCAAGTGAGGGAACACACCGGCCCTGGTGCACCCCTATAGAGGCTAGCCCTATGAGGAGGATATGGAAAGAGGGGAGGGCAAGGAAAGTGTGGATTAGGATTCCTACTTCCTTCCCTCTCCCCCTGTCTTTCCTTCCACCTCGGTAACATATGGCAGGGGGGCGCGCAACTTGGGAGGGACTCCAAGTAGGATTCCTCCTACTTGGGTGCCTCCTATGGCTCCTCCTCCCTCCCACCTATATATATGAGGAGGGGTGTGCCCAGCACACAACAGATAATTGCCTAGCCGTGTGCGGCGCCCCCCCTCCACAGATTACACCCTCGGTCATATTCTCGTGGTGCTTAGGCGAAGCCCTGCGCAGATCACTTCACCCTCACCGGCACCACGCCATTGTGTTGATGGAACTCATCTACTTCCTCGGCACTCTACTACATCAAGAGTTCGAGGGACGTCATCGAGCTGAACGTGTGCAGAACTCGGAGGTGCCGTACGTTCCGTGCTTGATCGGTCGGAATGAGAAGAAGTTCGACTACATCAACTGTGTTGTCAAACACTTCCGCTTTCGGTCTACGAGGGTACGTAGACATACTCTCCCCCTCTCGTTGCTATGCATCTCCTAGATAGATCTTGCGTGACCGTAGTTTTTCTGGAATTGCTTGCTACATTTCCCAACGGTGGCATCCGAGCCAGGTCTATGCGTAGATGATATGCAGGAGTAGAACACAAAGATTTGTGGGCGGTGATAGTCATACTGCTTATCACCAATGTCTTATTTTGATTCAGCGGTATTGTTGGATGAAGCAGCACGGACCAACCTTACATGACCACGTTCATGAGACCGGTTCCATCGACAGACATGCAACTAGTTTTGCATAAAGGTGGATGGTGGGTGTCTATTCTCCAACTTTAGTTGAATCGAATTTGACTGCGGCCGGTCCTTGTTGAAGGTTAAAACAGCAAACTTGATGAATCACCGTTGTGGTTTTGATGCGTAGGTAAGAACGGTTCTTGCTAGAAGCCCGTAGCAGCCACGTAAAGCTTGGAACAACAAAGTAGAGGACGTCTAACTTGTTTTTGCAGGGCATGTTGTGATGTGATATGGTCAAGATATGATGTGATACATGTTATTGTATGAGATGATCATGTTTTGTAAAAGTTACTGGCAACCAGAGGAGCCTTATGGTTGTCTCTTTATTGTATGAAATGCAAACGCCATGTAATTTCTTTACTTTATCACTATGCATTAGCGATAGTTGTAGAAGAAATAGTTGGCGAGACGACCACGACACTACGATGGAGATCATAGTGTCAAGCCAGTGACGATGGAGATCGTGACGATGCTTTGGAGAGGGAGATCAAAAGCACACGATCATGATGGCCATATCATGTCACATATTTTGATTGCATGTGATGTTTATCTTTTATGCATCTTATTTTGCTTAGTACGGTGGTAGCATTATAAGATGATCCCTTAACTAAATTTTCAAGGTATAAGTGTTCTCCCTGAGTATGCATAGTTGCTACAGTTCTTCGTTTTGAGACACCATGTGATGATCGGGTGTGATAGACTCTACGTTTGCATACAATGGGTGCAAGACAGTTTTGCACATGCGAAATACTCGGGTTAAACTTGACGAGCCTGGCATATATAGACAAGGCCTTGGAACACTGGAGACCGAAAGATAGAACGTGAAAACATATAGTAGATATGATCAACATAGAGATGTTCACCATTGATGACTACTCCATCTCACGTGATGATTAGACATGGTTTAGTTGATTTGGATCACGTATCATTTAGATGACTTGAGGGATGTCTATCACAGTGGGAGTTCTTAAGTAATTTGATTAACTGAACTTAATTTATCATGAACTTAGTCGTGATAGTATTTGCATATCTATGTTGTAGATCAGTAGCTTGCGATATAGCTCGTATATTTTTGATATGTTCCTAGAGAAATGTTGAAATATGATAGTAGCAATGATGCAGACTGGGTTCATGATCTGAGGATTATCCTCATTGCTGCACAGAAGAATTACGTCCTTGATGCACTGCTAGGTGACGGATCTATTGCAGGAGTAGAAGCAGAAGTTATGAACGTTTGACAAGCTCGGTATGATGACTACTTGATAATTTAGTGCACCATGCTTAACGTCTTAGAACCGGGACTTCAAAAATGTTTTGAAATGCCATAGAGCATATGGGACGTTCCAAGAGCTAAAATTGGTATTTCAGACTCATTCCCATGTCGAGAGGTATGAGAAGCAGACGTTATGAACGTTTGACAAGCTCGGTATGATGACTACTTGATAGTTTAGTGCGCCATGCTTAACGGCTTAGAACCGGGACTTCAAAAACGTTTTGAAACGCAACAGAGCATATGAGATGTTCCAAGAGCTGAAATTGGTATTTCAGACTCATGCCCGTGTCGAGAGGTATGAGACCTCTGACAAGTACTTTGCCTACAAGATGGAGGAGAATAGCTCAGGCAGTGACCATGTGCTCAGAATGTCTGGATACTACAACTGTTTGAATCAAGTGGGAGTTAATCTTCCAGATAGTGACTAATAGAGTTCTCTAGTCAGTATCACCAAGTTACTAGGACTTCGTGATGAACTATAATATGCAAGGGGTGACGAAAACGATTCCCAAGAACTTCGCGATGCTGAAATCGGCGAAGGTAGAAATCAAGAAATAGCATCAAGTGTTGATGGTTAACAAGACCACTAGTTTCAATAAAAAAGGCAAGGGAAAGAAAGGGAACTTCAAGAAGAATGGCAAGCAAGTTTCCACTCTCGCGAAGAAGCCCAAAGCTAGACCTAAGCCTGAAACTGAGTGCTTCTACTACAAAGGGAATGGTCACTGGAAGCAGAACTACCCCAAAAACTTGGCGGATAAGAAGGATGGCAAAGTAAACAAAGGTATATTTGATATACATGTTATTGATGTGTACTTTACTAGTGTTCATAGTAGCCTCTGGGTATTTGATACCAGTTCATTTGCTAAGATTTGTAACTCGAAATAGGAGTTGCAAAATGAACAAGATACTAGCTAAGGGCGAGGTGACGATGTGTGTTGGAAGTGATTCCAAGGTTGATAAGATCTCCATCGCACACTCCATTTACCTTCGGAATTAGTGTTGAACCTAAAATAAATGTTGTTCGGTGTTTGCATTGAGCATGAATATGATTGGATCATGTTTATTGCAACACAATTATTCATTTAAGTCAAAGAATAATTGTTATTCGGTTAACATGAATAAAACCTTCTATGGTCATACACTCAATATAAATAGTTTATTGAATCTCGATTGTAGTGATACACATATTCATAATATTGATGCCAAAAGATGCAAAGTTGATAATGATAGTGCAACATACTTGTGGCACTAGCGTTTAGGTCATATTGGTGTAAAGCGCATGAAGAAACTCCATGGAGATGGGCTTTTGGAATCACTTGATTATGAATCATTTGATACTTGCGAACCATGCCTCATGGGCAAGATGATTAAAACTCCGTTCTCCGGAACAATGGAGCGAGCCAATGACTTATTGGAAATAATACATACCGATGTATGCGGTCCGATGAGTGTTGAAGCACGCGGCGGGTATTGTTATTTTCTGATATTCATAGATGATTTGAGCAGATATAGGTATATCTACTTAATGAAACACAAAGTCTGAAACATTTGAAAAGTTCAAAGAATTTCAGAGTGAAGTGGAGAACCATCGTAACAAGAAAATAAAGTTTCTATGATCTGATCATGGAGGAGAATATTTGAGTTACAAGTTTGGCCTTCATTTAAAACAATGTGGAATAGTTTCACAACTCACGCCACCCGGAGCACCACAGCGTAATGGTGTGCCCGTGCGTCATAACCATACTTTATTAGATATGGTGCGATCTATGATGTCTCTTATCGATTTACCACTATCGTTTTGAGGGTATGCATTAGAGACAGCTGCATTCACGTTAAATAGGGCACCGTCTAAACCTGTTGAGATGACACCGTATGAACTGTGGTTTGGCAAGAAACCTAAGCCATCATTTCTTAAAGTTTGGGGTTGCGATGATTATGTGAAAAGTTTCAGCCTGATAAGCTCGAACCCAAATCGGAGAAGTGTGTCTTCATAGGATACCCAAAAGAAATTGTGGGGTACACCTTCTACCACATATCCGAAGGCAAGATATTTGTTGCTAAGAATGGATCTTTACTAGAGAAGGAGTTTTTCTCGAAAGAAGTGAGTGGGAGGAAAGTAGAACTTGATGAGGTAATTGTACCTTCTCTCGAATTGGAAAGTAGCACATCAGTGAAATCCGTTCCCGTGATGCCTACACCAACTAGAGAGGAAGCTAATGATAATGGTCATGAAACTTCAAATCAAGTTACTACCGAACCTCGTAGGCCAACCATAGCACGTTCCGCACCAGAGTGGTACGGTAATCCTGTTCCGAAGTCATGTTACTAGACCATGGCGAACCTACGAATTATGAAGAAGCTATGATGAGCCCAGATTCCGACAAATGGCTTGAGGCCATGAAATCTGAGATAGGATCTAGGTATGAGAACAAAGTGTGGACTTTGGTGAACTTGCCCAATGATCGGCAAGCCATTGAGAATAAATGGATCTTCAAGAGGAAGACGGACGCTGATGGTAGTGTTACTATCTAAAAGCTCGACTTGTTGCAAAAGGTTTTTGATAAAGTTCAAGGAGTTGACTACGATGAGAATTTCTCACCCGTAGCAATGCTTAAGTCTGTCCGAATCATATTAGCAATTGCCACATTTTATGATTATGAAATCTGGCAAATGGATGTCAAAAACTGCATTCCTTAATGGATATTAAAGAAGAGTTGTATATGATGCAACCACATGGTTTTGTCAATCCTAAAGGTGCTAACAAAGTGTGCGAGCTCCAGCGTTCCATCTATGGACTGGTGCAAGCATCTCGGAGTTAGAATGTATGCTTTGATAAGGTGGTCAAAGCATATGGTTTTATACAGACTTATGGTGAAGCCTGTATTTACAAGAAAGTGAGTGGGAGCTATGTAGCATTTGTGATATTATATGTGGATGACATATTATTGATTGGAAATGATATAGAATTTCTGGATAGCATAAAAGTCTACTCGAATAAAGATTTTTTCAATGAAATACCTCGGTGAAGCTACTTATATATTGGGCATCAAGATCTATAGGGATAGATCGAGATGCTTAATAGGACTTTCAAAAAGCACATACCTTGACAAGATTTTGAAGTTCAAAATGGATCAGTCAAATAAGGAGTTCTTGCCTGTATTGTAAGGTGTGAAATTGAGTAAGACTCAAAGCCCGACCACGGCAGAAGATAGGGAGAGAATGAAAGTCATTCCCTATGCCTCAGCCATAGGTTCTATAAAGTATGCCATGCCATGTACCAAACCTATTGTG
This sequence comes from Triticum urartu, assembly GCF_003073215.2. Lineage (NCBI taxonomy): Eukaryota > Viridiplantae > Streptophyta > Magnoliopsida > Poales > Poaceae > Triticum > Triticum urartu. Next base: position 159,708,502 of record NC_053024.1, read on the forward strand.
TAACTTGACATGAGTTTGTCAAGGGGGTACAATAGTGATCCAGGAGTAGATCACTGGACATCAGTCAAAATTATCCTTAGTTACATAAGAGGACTAAGGAAATGTTTCTCGGTTATGGAGGTGATAAAGAGTTCTTCGTAAAGAGTTACGTCGATGCAAGATTTGACATCGATCTGGATGACTCTGAGTCCCGATCTGGATAAATATTGAAAGTGGCAGCAATTAGCTAGAGTAGCTCCATGCAGAGCATTGTAGACATAGAAATTTGCAAAATACATATACAGATCTGAATGTGGCAGACCCGTTGACTAAACTTCTCTCACAAGAAAAACATGATCACACCTTATTACTCTTTGGGTGTTAATCACATGAGAATGTGAACTAGATTATTGACTCTAGTAAACCCTTTGGGTGTTGGTCACATGGCTATGTGAACTATAGGTGTTAATCACATGGCGATGTTAAATATAGGTGTTATTCACATGGCGATGTGAACTAGATTATTGACTCTAGTGCAAGTGGGAGACTGAAGGAAATATGCCCTAGAGGCAATAATAAAGTTGTTATTTTATATTTCTTTATATCATGATAAATGTTTATTATTCATGCTAGAATTTTATTAACTGGAAACTTGATACATGTGTGGATACATAGACAAAACAACTTGTCCCTAGTAAGCCTCTACTAGACTAGCTCGTTAATCAAAGATGGTTAAGTTTCCTAACCATGGACACGAGTTGTCATTTGATAATGAGATCACATCATTAGGAGAACGATGTGATGGACAAGACCCATTTGTTAGCTTAGCATATTGCTCGTTCAGTTTTATTGCTATTGCTTTCTTCATGTCATATACATATTCCTTTTACTATGAGATTGTGCAACTCCCGGATACCGGAGGAATACCTTGTGTGCTATCAAACGTCACAAGTAACTAGGTGATTATAAGTATGCTCTACAGGTATCTCCGAAGGTGTTTGTTCGGTTGGCATAGATCGAGATTAGGATTTGTCACTCTGAGTATCAGAGAGGTATCTCTGGGCCCTCTCGGTAATACATGATACGTCTCCAACGTATCCATAATTTTTGATTGTTCCATGCTGTTATATTATCAATCTTGGATGTTTTATAATCATTTTATATCATTTTTTGGTACTAACCTATTGACATAGTGCCAACTGCCAGTTGCTGTTTTTCCATGTTTTTTACATCGCAGAAAATTAATATCAAACGGATTCCAAATGCCACGAAACTTTACGGAGATTTTTATGGACTAGAAGGAACATAATGGGCCCTGGCTGCGCCTGGGGGGTGCCCCGAGGGGAGCATAACCCACCAGGGCGCTCCAGGAGGCCTAGGCGCGCCCTGGTGGGTTGTGCCCACCTCAGGTGCCCCCGAACCGCCTCTTTGCTCTATAAATACCCTAATATTTCCAAAACCATAGGGGAGTCAACGAAATATTGATCCAGCCGCCGCAGAGTCCAGAGCCACCAGATTCAATCTAGAAACCATCTCGGATGGGGTTCACCACCTCCATTGGTGCCTCTCTGATGATGCGCAAGTAGTTCTTTGTAGACCTTCGGGTCCATAGTTAGTAGCTAGATGGCTTCCTCTCTCTCTCTCTTGATTCTCAATACAATGGTCTCTTGGAGAACCATATGATGTAACTCTTTTGCGTGTGTTTGTTGGGATCCGATGAACTTTGAGTTTATGATCAGATCTATCTCTTTTTATATCCATGAAAGTATTTGAGTTTCTTTGATCTCTTTTATGCATGATTTCTTATAACCTCGTATTTATTCTCTGATATTTGGGTTTTGTTTGGACAACTTGATCTATTTATCTTGTAATGGGAAGAGGTGCTTTGTAGTGGGTTCGATCCTACGGTGCTTGATCCCAGTGACAGAAGGGGAACCGACACGTATGTATTGTTGCTACTAAGGATAAAACGATGGCGTCTATCTCTACATATATAGATCTTGTCTACATCATGTCATCGTTCTTATTGCATTAATCCGTTTCTCCATGAACTCAATACACTAGATGCATGTTGGATATCGGTCGATGTGTGGAGTAATAGTAGTGGATGCAGGCAGGAGTCGGTCTACTAATCTTGGACGTGATGCCTATGTAATGATCATTGCTTGGATATCGTCATGAGTATTTGAAGTTCTATCAGTTGCCCAACAGTAATTTGTTCACCCACTGTTTGTTATTTTTCTCAAGAGAAGCCACTAGTGAAACCTACGGCCCCCGGGTCTCTTTCTCATATTATTTGCCTTTGCGATCTACTTTTCCTTTGCGTTTATTTTCAGATCTACTAAACCAAAAACCCAAAAAATACCTTGCTGCAATTTATTCTTATTTATTTTATTTAGCGTTCGATCTATCAATCTACTACAAATTTACCTCACGTCCGTTTGCCTATCTTGAGGCGCCGTACCCCGGAAGGGATTGACAACCCCTTTAACACGTCGGGTTGCAAGAAGTTATTATTTGTGTGCAGGTGCTGTTTACGTTGTGTTGCTTGGTTCTCCTACTGGTTCGATAACCTTGGTTTCACATATGAGGGAAATACCTACCGCCGCTGTGCTGCATCATCCCTTCCTCTTTGGGGAAATACCGACGTAGCTTCAAGCGACATCAAAAGGAATTTCTGGCGCCGTTTCCGGGAGGATCTTCAACATATACCAAGTTCCTAATCACAAATCTCATCTCCTTGCAATTTACATTATTTGCCATTTGCCTCTTGTTTTCTCTCTCCTCCACTTCACAAAAATTTGCCGTTTTATTCGCCCCTCTTTTCCGTTCACCGTTTTCTCGCCGGATCTGTTTTTGAGTGCAATCTTTTTGTGTGGTCATCATGACTCAAGAGAGCAGCAAGTTGTGTGATTTCTCAAATACCAACAACAATGATTTTATTGGCACTCCGCTTGCTCCTCCCGCCACTAGTGCAGAGACTTGTGATATTAATACTGCTTTGTTGAATCTTGTTATGAAAGATCAATTTTCCGGTACTCCTAATGAGGATGTCGCGTCCCATCTTAATACCTTCATGGAATTATGTGATATGCAAAAGAAAAAGGATGTGGATAATGATGTGGTGAAGATGAAATTATTTCTGTTTTCTTTGCGTGATTCTGCAAAAATTTGGTTCTCTTCTTTGCCTCACAATAGTATCAATTCTTGGAATAAGTGCAAAGATGCTTTTATCACTAAGTATTTTCTGCCCACGAAAATTAGTTCCCTTAGAACCCAGATCATGAATTTCAAGCAACTTGAACATGAGCATGTTGCACAATCTTGGGAAAGGATGAAAATGATGCTAAGGAATTGCCCAACTCATGGGTTAAATGTTTGGATGATCATACAATTTTTTTATGCGGGGTTGAATTTTGTTTCTCGTAATCTTTTAGATTCCGCCGCGGGTGGTACTTTTATGGAAATTACTTTGGGTGAAGCCACCAAATTGCTTGATAATATTATGGCAAATTATTCGCAATGTCATATTGAAAGAGATCCTACTAGTAAAAAAGTTAATTCAGTTGAAGAAATTTCTTCTTTGAGTGAAAAAGTTGATGCTCTTGTGAAATTGATTGCTAGTGGAAGTGCTCCTATTAATTTTAATGATATGCCTTTGTCTACTTTGATTGAACAAAATAGTGATGCCATAGACGTGAATTTTATCTCTCGAAATAATTTCAACAACAATGCTTATAGAGGTAATTTTAATCCTAGGCCTTTTCCTACTAATTCCTCTAATAATTATGGTAATTCCTATGGAAATAAATCTTATAATAATAATAGGAACACCTCTGATCTTGAGAATAATATTAAATAATTTATCAATACGCAAAAAGTTTTCAACACTTCCATAGAAGAAAACTTGAGTAAGATTGATGATTTGTCTAGAAGTGTTGATAGAATTGCTCATGATGTGGAAACTCTCAAGATGAAATTTTTTGTGCCTAAGGTTGATGAAGCAATTAAAGCTCTTTATGTTTCTATGGATGAAAGTAATAAAAGAACCGCTATGCTTAGAGCTAAAAGAGAATTTTTAGAAAAAGCGTTTTATAGTGATTTCTTTCGCAAAAGTGATGAAGATCTTAAAACGATTGGTGTTTCTTCTATTGATTCCTTGTTTAGTAAAGTTAATATTGATGATAAAGGGACTGGAGAAGAGTCAACTTTAGCTAGAAGGCGTCCCAATATTTTGGAGGGTGAAAATCTTGTTGAGAAAATTGATAAAGTGGGTTTGGAGAGGTCAAAACTTTAGCTAGTGATGTGCTCACTCTTTTGGATTACAAAGACTTTAATTATGATAGTTGCTCTTTGATTGATTGTATTTCCTTGTTGCAATCCATGATAAATTCACCCCATGCTTATGAACAAAATAAAGCTTTTACTAAACATATTGTTGATGCTATGATGAAATCTTTAGAAGAAAAGTTGGAATTTGAAGTTTCAATTCCTAGAAAATTGCATGATGAATGGGAACCTACTATAAAAGTCAAGATTAAAAATTATGAGTGTTTTGCTTTGTGTGACTTGGGTGCTAGTGTTTCTACTATTCCGAAATCTTTATGTGATGTACTTGGTCTTACCGATATTGAATCGTTTTCTTTGAATTTCCACTTGGCGGATTCCACTATTGAAAATCATATGTGAAGAATTAATGATGTTCTTATTCTTGTAAATAGGAATTATGTGCCCATAGATTTTATTGTTCTTGATATTGATTGCAATCCATCTTGTCAAATTATTCTTGGTAGACCGTTTTTACGCACTATTGGTGCCGTGATTGATATGAAAGAAGGCAATATTAAGTTCCAATTTCCTTTGAGTAAGGGTATGGAACACTTCCCTAGAACAAGAATTAGGCCACCATATGAATCAATCATTAGGGCATCTTATGGATCTCGAACCAAAGATGACAAAACTTAGATCCTTGCTTTATGCCTAGCTAAGTGCGTAAAAGTATAGCGCTTGTTGGGAGGCAACCCAATGAATAAAATTTATTTTTGCTTTTTTCTTCCTGTTTTGGAGTGTTAGCACAATTATGCTACTGTTATGATTGTGTTTTTATGTTTTAATTAGTGTTTATGCCAAGTAAAGCCTTTAGGATCTTCTTGGGTGATAGTTGTTTGATCTTGTTGAAAAAATAGAAACTTTTACGGTCACGAAAATAATTGTCATTTTTTTACCAGAGGGCGATAAAATACCCATTCCACTTGAAATAGATCAATATACAAATTGCTCAGGTCGTCCTAATTTTTCAGAATTTTTGGAGTTATAGAAGTATTCTAAATAGTCAGATTGCTATAGACTGTTCTATTTTGACAGATTCTGTTTTCTTTGTGTTGTGTGCTTATTTTGATGGCTCTATGGTTTTCTTTGATGAGTTTTTTCCATAGAAAAGTTGGAATATAGTATATATAATGCAAGAACAAAATATGAATTGGTTTGATACATCACTTATAGTAGTGATTTATTATTTTCTTATACTAACGGATCTCACGAAGGTTTTGTTGAGTTTTGTGTGATTGAAGTTTTCAAGTTTTGGGTTATCTTACGATGGATGAAGGAATAAGGAGTAGAAGAGCCTAAGCTTGGGGATGCCCCGGCATCCCAAGCTATTATCCAAAAATGATCAACCAACTAAGCTTGGGGATGCCCCCGAGTGTCATCCCCTCTTTCTTTTAACGACCATTGGTATTTTACTCGAAGCTATATTTTTATTCGTCACATACTATGTGTTTTACTTGGAGCGTCTTGTATGATATGAGTCTTTGCTTGTTTTATTTTGTGTTTTAAGTCTTTATCCCTTGCTGGACACACCTATTTGAGAGAGCCAAAATCATGTCATGACTTGTTAGAATTGCTATCTTTGCTTAACTTAAATCCTTTATGAGCTATGGACTTGTTCTAGTGCTTCACTCATATCTTTTTGAGCACAGTGTGCTTTAGTATTTTTGAAGAAATGCTCTCTTGCTTCACTTAGATTTATTTGAGAGTTAGTAAATTTTTCAAGAAATTCTCTCTTGCTTCACTTAAATTAATTTGAGAGAAAGAAATATTATGCTCATGATCTTCACTTATATTTGTTTGAGCTTAAGAAAAGCAACACATGAAAATTAGTCCCAAAGTGATAGATATCCAAGAAGGATATAATAAAAACTTTCATGAAGATCATTGGACAAAATAAACTTGATTCTTAGTAGTAGTTTTGAGATATGATGATGTGATATGTGAGTCTTCTTGATGAGTAATTATGCTTTAGTAAGAATATTGGTGTTAAGGTTTGTGATTCCCTATGCAAGCACGGAAGTCAATAGTCATGCAATGAAATTATATCCTACTTGTGGTGCATTATTCGGTGTTAGTTATGCTTAATGCTCGCTTATGAGATTATTCGTTTCTTGGTTGGTCGCTTCTCAATCTTTTGCTAGCCTTCATTTTGCACTAAGTATGATCTCTACTTGTGCATCCAAAAACCTTTAACCAGTTTTGCCACATGAGTCCACTATATCTACCTATATGCGGTATTCTTTTGCCGTTCTAAGCAAATTTTCACGTGCCATCTCTAATTTTCAAAATAAACGTCTCTTTTGTGTGTTCGTTTCGCTCACGGAGCAGTGAGGGGTGGCTAATATTTTCCATGCTAGATGTGTTATTCTCACGATGAGTGTTTATTCACTTGTCATTGCACGAGAGTAAGGCAAAGGTATTAGGGATGCCCAATCCTGAAATGAAAAAAATGAATTTACTTTATGTTGTCAAATAATAAATTCCTTGGAAAGTGTTAGTATGGAGGGCAACCGTGGATACGGCTAGCCATGGAAAGTGAAAGTATGGTGGAAAAAGAAATAAACTTTATATTCTGTTTGGGAACCGCCTATGATATATCTAAGCATGGAAAGTATTGGGAACTCTAAGTCGTTTTCGTTGGTGGGATGGATACACCTCCCAAAATGTTTTTATCTCTAAGTTTTTCGCTTTGAGCTTCGGCACGTCTACAAATCACTACTTCCCTCCACGAAGGGCCTTTCTTTTACTTTATTCAATTTTTATTTTTGAACTTGAGTCTCCATCTTCTCTTATAAAAGCACCAACTAGGAGGCAACATGATCGTACTTGAGTATTGGGTGTAGCTAATATGCGAGTGTGTTTAACGAATGGATCAATGGTTGAGCATGATGGGCTAGGGATAACTTATTTTAGCGTTGATATTTTTAAATACATGGTTGCTTGTTGATATGCTTTAGTATTTAAATTATCATGTCAAAACTAGACTATTACTTTGAACAATATAAAAGTCCAAATGTCCATGCTATAAATAAAAGAATATGATATGACATGTTAGGCAGCATTCCACATCAAAAATTCTGTTTTTATCACTTCCCTACTCGAGGACGAGTAGGAGTTAAGCTTGGGGATGCTGATACGTCTCCAACGTATCTATAATTTTTGATTGCTCCATGCTGCTATATTATCAATCCTGGATGTTTTATAATCATTTTATATCATTTTTTGGTACTAACCTATTGACATAGTGCCAAGTGCCAGTTGCTATTTTTCCATGTTTTTTACATCGTAGAAAATCAATATCAAATGGAGTCCAAATGCCATGAAACTTTACGGAGATTTTTATGGACCAGAAGGAACATAATGGGCCCTGGCTGTGCCTAGGGGTGCCCCAAGGGGAGCACAACCCACCAGGGCACACCAGGAGGCCCAGGCGCACCCTGGTGGGTTGTGCCCACCTCGGGTGCCGCCTGGACCGCCTCTTTGCTCTATAAATACCACAATATTCCCAAAACCCTAGGGGAGTCGACAAAATATTGATCCAGCCGCCGCAGAGTCCAGAACCACCAGATCCAACCTAGACACCATCTCAGATGGGGTTCACCACCTCCATTGGTGCCTCTGCGATGATGCGTGAGTAGTTCTTTGTAGACCTTTGGGTCCGTAGTTAGTAGCTAGATGGCTTCCTCTCTCTCTCTCTCTCTCTCTCTCTTGATTCTCAATACAATGGTCTCTTGGAGATCCATATGATGTAACTCTTTTGCGGTGTGTTTGTTGGGATCCGATGAACTTTGAGTTTATGATCGAATCTATCTATTTTTATATCCATGAAAGTATTTGAGTTTCTTTGATCTCTTTTATGAATGATTGCTTATAGCCTCGTATTTATTCTCCGATATTTGGGTTTTGTTGGGGATATGACTATTGGGTATGACCCTCCCAGGAAGGGCCGGGTTATACTAATGACGGTTCATCAAGACAAGGCCCGTGAAGATGTTGAATATGGTGGTTCAGATAGTAGGCTTACTAAGGACCTAAAGCCCAAAGGCGGCTTAAGGACCATAGGTATAAACCGCCATATGTGTATGACTTGTATTGTAAGGCAGGCGTAGTTAGTCACCGAGCGGGACACGTTGTGTATGAGCCGGCCGGGACTCCGTGAGCCGCGGGGCGTCAACCTGTGTATATAAAGGGATGACCTGGCGGTGGTTTAGGGCAAGAAACAAGAGAGATCATAAGCCAGGTTAAGCGTATTCGCTCCCTTGTAATCGAAACCCAAGCAATACCACCTCAACTGGAGTAGGCTTTTACCTTCATAGCAAGGGGCCGAACCAGTATAAACTCTTGTGTCCTTTGTCCCGTTTAACCCCTTTAAGCTAACCTAGTTGTGATGGCTCGACTAAGTCCTTTCGCTAGGACATCTGCCATGACAATTCCATGACAGTTGGCGCCCACCGTGGGGCCAGCGCATGGTGGTTTCGAGTTCTTACAGGGCAGCTTCGAAGGGATCAAGGGATACGTTGTGGGCCGGATGACCAAGAGTCATTGCGGCAAGCTCTACATCGACGATGCAGGCTGGGGTCCCGAGGCCGGCTCAATCGAGTACGGGTACCGGGTCCCCTTTGACAAAATCCACGTCTTCATCGGCAAGATCGGCGAACCAGGCCCTGAGCCGGACATCTGCACCGACATCATCGAGATGGCTCATCGTGCACGACCCACCTTGGTTCAACCCGCCGTGAAGCGCGCCTTCATTGGATTTATCCATGAGGCAGAATTTGAAGGATCTGTGTCTGGCGGTGAGACGGCCATCTACTCCGACGGTGAATCGTCCACAAGCGAGACTAACTCAACGTATGAGGTGCAAGACAACCGGCTTGGGGGATGTTCTGATGGCGATAGTATTCCGGACCCCTATGAGCCGTTGAACCGGGTCGCGATTTTCATGGCCGGTACACAGCCAGGGCAAAATTCTATGACTGCAACAGCGATGATTTCCGGATCAGCAACGACAACGGCGGCCGGGGTAGGAGGCCCTATGCGCCCGCCGGCTCAGGTCTTGTTCGGCTTGTTGGACACTCTGACAACGTTGTTAACAGCAGAGGTTAACCCGGCAAATCAGGCTCAGCATAACATGGAAGTTGCAAAGCTACGAGATGAGATAGCTCAAGCCAAGGAAGTTCTGGCGGCTGAGAACGCTAGGATGACTGCGGAGCGGGCTGCTCTGGATGTTTAGGCACAACGAATTCAGGGAGAGTCCTTTCGGCTCATGTTGGTTCAGAATGCTTCAAATGAAGTCATGAGGAGGAGGCATCAGACTCGTCTACCTTCGATTTATGAGGCGAGAAACCTCTTCAACACGTCTGGAGCAGGGGCGAGCAACCCTCCGGTGGTGAGCTGGGCGGCCGAAGCACCTGGTACTGGAGCGTCGGTTCAGCCACGGGCGGCAGACCCGCCACGTTTGAATAATAATCCACCTCAGTATGTTCCGACACCTCTGGGTCATTATTCTAACCCGTTGGATAATATGATTGCTGCGGCAACACGACTGGTGGCTCTACTAGTTGATGGTGCGTCCCCAACGACAATAGAGACGCGGAGGGCTAGAGAGCTTCTTTACATGGGGTTGGAGCATCAAGCAGCTTATTCTTACAGTCGCGAGCGAGTTCATTCAACTCCTCGTCCAAGCCGTAGTTATAACAGACACATTGACTCCCCATCGGTCTCAAGCAGTGAACGGTGCCTTAACCTACCCCATGGACATGACCCGGCACACGGCGGTGCTAATGCTCAGACTTTGGTGGATCAAGGTCGAGCGCGTCGGGAGGCTGAGCTGGCGCTTAGTGCACGGCTCATCAACATTCTCCGGCTTATCCAATGACTTCAGTAGAGGCAGGCGTAACCTCCAAAACCTTGGGTGTACCATGTTTAGTGCCAACACTGCGGAACGAGCGTTTGCCCAAAGATTTCAAGGGTCCTCATAAGGTGCCTAACTACACAACTGACTTGCCCCCTGAAGCGTGGGTTGAGAGTTATGAGATGGCCATGGAGCTGTTGGATGTTAGAGATGATGAGTGTGCTAAATATTTTACCATGATGCTGGATGGAACGACCCGTACTTGGTTGAAAGGTCTGCCTGTCAACTCCATTGGATCATGGGCCAAGTTAAAAGTCCGGTTTTACAGAATTTTAAAGATACATGCAAGCAACCTATGTCGATTGTAGATTTGGACTCCTGTGTCCAAGAAGAGGGCAAGTCAACAACCCATTGGGTGCGCCGGGTCTCAACTATCCGGCACTCATCGGATTGTATCAATGCCGGCTCAGCAGTTTTGATGTTAGAAAAGAATTGTCGTTTCATGCCCCTTAAGAAAAAGCTAGGGCGGCTCAAGTGCCACTACAGTGACATGGGGGAGCTGATGGCGTCTCTGGTTAAGTATGTTGAATCTGATGGTACCAAGGACCCCGAGTCTGATGATGAAAAGCCAGGAAAGGGAAAGAAGAGTAGCAACACCAAAGGGCGGCAGTATAACCCGGCAAGTCAGGGAGGCAACAACAAGCGTAAGGCTGATAATAGTTTGGATTTTGTGTCTAACACCAATATGCAGAATAATGGTCAGCGTCGTAAGGGAAAGCTGCCTCCTCGGTTTGGAGGGCCAAGTTTCAATCTTGAGCAGCTGCTGAATCAGCCCTGCCCAAAGCATAGCACACAAGAAAGGCAATTCGCTCACCTCTGGAAGGATTGCTTCATTATGAAGGAGTACAAAAATTCCAATCTTTTTCAAAACAATCATGGGCCGGGCGGCGGCTCAGGTTCCGACTCTCACGGTCCGGGTTACGGCGGCGGCCGTTCTAATTCCGGTTTCCAGGGTCAAGGTGGCTTTAATCAACAGTCCGGTCAGGGGAATCAGCAGCAACAGTCTGGTTATCAGAGCAACCCGAAGCAGTTGAATAGTGGGCAGTATCACGTTTTCACCACGAGTTTGTGCAAGAGGGATCAGAAGCTCCATAAAAGGGCAGTGAACGCCATTGAGCCGACGGTTTCCTGTTACTTGCGATGGTATGAGCAGCCCATTGTGTGGAGTCGTGAGGATCACCCACCCCGGGTTGATAATCTAGGTCACTTGGTGCTGGTGGTGGCACCTCAGGTCGGAGGGTACAAATTTACTAAGGTACTCATGGATGGAGGTAGCACCATCAATATCCTTTACCACGATACTTTCCTTCGCATGGGATTAACTGAGAAAAATCTTAAACCATCCAATACTGTTTTCCATGGAGTGGTGCCTGGTAAGTCAGCGTACCCGGTGGGCAAGATCGCTTTGGAAATAGCCTTTGGAGATGAGTATGATTCTAGAGCGGAGACTTTAACATTTGAAGTTGTTAAAATCCAGAGCCCGTATCATGCTCTATTTGGACGATCGGCTTATGCAAAATTTATGGCGAGGCTGCGTTATGTTTATTTGCATCTTAAGATGCTGGGTCACAAGGGCACTATCATGGTGCGTGGAAGTCGCAAGATAGCCTTGGAGTGTGAAGAAGGCGATGTTGCTTATGTTGAGTCTATTTGTGCAACAGAGGAATTGAAATTTTACAAGGATAATGTTGACCTGGTAGATATGACATCTCTGAAGAAGCCAACCACAGAGCATGACCCCTTGTTAAAAGTTTAACTCGACAGATGACACTAAGTTAGTTGACTTTGTTCCTGGCAATTCGTCCCAGCAGTTCAGCATCAGTGCTAATCTGGATCCAAAATAGGAAAGCGCGCTCATCGAGTTCATCCGTGAGAACTGGGACATCTTTGCATGGAGACCTTCTGATATGCCAGATGTACCGAGGGAACTCGCTGAGCACACTCTTAATATTGATCCAAAATTTAAACTGGTCAAGCAATTCCTTCGTCGCTTTAATGAAGAGAGGCGTAAGGCCATTGGTGAAGAAGTGGCTCGGCTTTTGGAGGCTAGGTTAATTGTTGAAGTTTTTCATCCTGAGTGGTTGGCTAACCCAGTGCTTGCACTTAAGAAGAATGGCACTTAGCGTTTGTGTGTGGATTACACAGATTTAAACAAGGCTTGTCCGGCTGATCCCTTTGCTCTCCCTCGTATAGATTAAATTATTGATGCTACGGCGGTTGTGAGCGCCTGAGTTTTTTGGATGCTTATTCTAGTTATCATCAGATCAAGATGGCAGTTAAGGACCAGGACAAGACAACTGAGGGAGTCCTGGATTAGGGGGTCTCCGGACAGCCAGACTATATCCTTTGGCCGGACTGTTGGACTATGAAGATACAAGATTGAAGACTTCGTCCCGTGTCCGGATGGGACTCTCCTTGGCGTGGAAGGCAAGCTAGGCAATACGGATATGTAGATCTCCTCCCTTGTAACCGACCTTGTGTAACCCTAGCCCCCTCCGGTGTCTATATAAACCGGAGGGTTTAGTCCGTAGGACAATATACAATCATACCATAGGCTAGCTTCTAGGCTTTAGCCTCTATGATCTCGTGGTAGATCAACTCTTGTAATACTCATATCATCAAGAACAATCAAGCAGGACGTAGGGTATTACCTCCATTAAGAGGGCCCGAACCTGGGTAAACATCGTGTCCCCTGCCTCCTGTTACCATCCACCTTAGACACACAGTTCGGGACCCCCTACCCGAGATCCGCCGGTTTTGACACCGACATTGGTGCTTTCATTGAGAGTTCCACTGTGTCGTCACCACAAGGCTTGATGGCTCCTTCGATCATCGGTAGCGATGTGGTCCAGGGTGAGGTTTTCCTCCCTGGACAGATCTTTGTATTCGGTGGCTTCGCACTGTGGGCCAATTCGCTTGGCCATCCGGAGCAGATCGAGAGCTACACCCCTGGCCATCAGGTCAGATTCGGAAACTTAAACTACACTGCCGACGTCCGTGGAGACTTGATCTTCGACGGATTCGAGCCTCTGTTAGGTGCGCCGCACAGTCACGACGAGCACGACGTAACTCTGGCGTCGGACAGTGTTCGGGAGATCGCATCTGCAACTACTCCGACCGTCAATCCGGAGCAAATCGTGCCATCCGAGAGCGGAGGGATAGACCCTGCCATGGAGACCGCACTCTCAGTGGCGATGGAGCCAGATACTGACTTCACCCCTTACGAGAGCCGTGTCGCCAAACCACTGGATTCACCTCCTGCCACGAACTCTGAGCCGCTTACATCCATGCCCGTCGAATCCGGCTGGGCGCCGATCATGGAGTTCATCTCCGCGGATATCTTTCAGCACTCGCCCTTCGGCGATGTGCTAAATTCATTGAGGTCCCTCTCCCTGTCAGGAGAACCTTGGCCGAACTATGTCCGGCTAGAATGGGATGCAGACGACGAAGAAATTCGCTGCCCACCCACGACCCACTTAGTAGCCATTATCGAAGATTTAACCGACATGCTCGATTTCGACTCTGAAGACATCGACAGTATGGATGACGATGCAGGAGACGAGAAGGAACCACCGCCCACAGGGCACTGGACCGCTACCTCATCATACGACATATATATGGTGGACACCCCTAAAGAAGGCAATGGTGACGAGACAGCGGAGGATGACCCCTCCAAGAAGCAACCCAAGCACCGACGTCAGCGGCGCCACTCTAAGTCCCGCCACAGCAAAAGTAGTGATACCAGCACATGAGATAATAACACTCCGGATAGTGCCGAGGATAACCACAACCCCCTCCAGCACGATGTAGAGCCGGAGGATGAACAAGCCAGCCCTCCAGAGCAGGCAACAAATGGAGAACCGGAGGAGGACAACTTCATGCCTCTCTCCGAAGATGAGGCGAGCCTCGACTACGAAGAATTTATCGTGCCTGAGGACCCCGTCGAGCAGGAGCGCTTCAAGCGCCGGCTTATGGCCACAACAAATAGCCTGAAGAAAAAGCAACAACAGCTTCTAGCTGATCAAGACTTGCTAGCAGACAGATGGACCGAAGTCCTTGCGGCTGAGGAATACTAACTCAAGCGCCCCTCCAAGAGTTACCCAAAACGCAGGTTGCTACCTCACCTCGAGGAGGAAGCATTGAAACCTCATTCACCAGTGTACGATGCGGCTGACCGGCCACTGCGTGGCCGAGCCAGAGAGGCGTTTCAGCCTAAAGTTCAGCCTGCACCCCGCCGCCACTCATTCAAAAATACCAAGGCCCGGGGCAACACACGGGACCTGCGAGATGTATTGGACAGTAAGGCAAAACTTGCAAGGTCAATATACGGGTCACGTGCACGCGCGCCAACACGGGACGATGATCATCACGCCGGATACACCAAAAGCAAATCCGGCCGGGCCGAACATAGCAGACAAGACTCACATGAACTGCGTCAGGATATAGCCCGACACAGAGGCGCCGCACACCCCCTATGCTTCAATGATGAAGTTATGGATCATGAATTCCTGGAGGGTTTCAAACCCGCAAATATCGAATCATATGATGGTACAACAGATCCCGCTGTATGGATTGAGGATTTCCTCCTTCACATCCACATGGCTCGCGGTGATGATCTACATGCCATCAAATACCTCCCACTAAAACTCAAAGGACCAGCTCGGCATTGGCTGAATAGCTTGCCAACAGACTCCATCAACAGTTGGGAGGATCTGGAAGACACATTCCTTGACAACTTCCAGGGCACTTATGTGCGACCACCGGATGCTGATGACTTGAGCCATATAACTCAGCAGCCAGGGGAATCGGCCATACAATTCTGGACACGATTCCTGACTAAGAAAAACCAAATTGTCGATTGTCCGGATGCAGAGGCCTTAGCGGCATTCAAGCATAACATCCGTGACGAGTGGCTTGCCCGACACCTCGGCCAAGAAAGGCCGAAGTCTATGGCAGCCCTCATGACACTCATGACCCGCTTCTGTGTGGGCGAGGATAGCTGGCTGGCTCGCAGCAATAACACATCGAGGAATCCGGGCACTTCAGATACCAAAGATGCCAACGGCAGACAATGTCGTAACAGACCAAAGCGCCGCAATAATGGCGATAACACTGAGGATACGATAGTCAATGCCAGATTCAGAGGCTCTAGATCCGATCAGCGGAAAAAGCCATTTAAAAGAAGTACTCCGGCTCCGTCCAGTTTGGATAACATACTGGATCGCTCGTGTCAAATCCACGGCACCCCCGACAAGCTAACCATTCACACCAACAGAGAATGCTGGGTGTTCAAGCAGGCCATCAAGTTAAATGCCGAAAACAAGGACAAGGGGCTGCATAGTGATGACGAGGAAGAGCCCCGGCCACCGAACACGGGAGGACAGAAAGGGTTCCACCCACAAGTGAAGAGGTGAACATGATATACGCAACCCACATTCCTAACAGGGAGCGGAAGCGTGCACTAAGGGACGTCTATGCGATGGAGCCCGTCGCCCCAAAGTTCAACCCATGGTCTGCTTGCCCGATCACCTTTGATCGCAGGGATCACCCCACTAGCATCGTCATGGCGGATCCGCCGCACTGGTCCTTGACCCCATCATCAACGGATTTCATCTCACTCGAGTCCTTATGGACGGCGGCAGCAGCCTGAACCTGCTCTATCAGGATACAGTGCGAAAAATGGGTATCGATCCCTCGAGGATCAAACCCAGCAAAACCACCTTTAAAGGCGTCTTACCAGGTGTAGAGGCCCATTGCACAGGCTCAATCACACTGGAAGTGGTCTTCAGATCACCGGACAACTTCCGAAGCAAGGAGTTAATTTTCGACATCATCCCGTTTTGCAGTGGCTATCATGCACTCCTCGGATGAACTGCATTTGCAAAATTTAATGCAGTGCCGCATTACGCATACCTCAAGCTCAAGATGCCAGGACCTAGGGGGGGTCATAACAGTAAATGGAAACACAGAACGCTCACTCCGCACGGAAGAGCGCACTGCGGCCCTTGCGGCAGAAGCACAAAGCAGCCTTTTAAGGCAAACCACTAATTCGGCGTCACAGCCCCCGGACACCTTTAAGTGAGTCCAGAATAAGCTGCAACAGGATCGTCTGACACGTTCAGAGCTCGCCTAGCAATTCGGCCCCCGTCCCAGTCCCAGTCAAGCGACGAAATTCGTGCCGCGCGTACATAACTACGCACTAAAAATACCATGGATATAGATGGGGGCACAATTAAGGCACGTCCCACAATGCGGCTTAACTGCACTAGGGGCTGTATACCTTTATTACTTCTTTTCTCTTTCAGGACCTAACCTCCTGGAAGCCCTTTCTGGCAGTACGATTGCCGGACAGATTACGGGAAGCAACAACCAAGGCGGCAAGAAGCCAAGTGTCAGTGGGAACGACACCTATGGGATCACAAGAATCCCTACTACGGTTGCGGGGCGCGGGGTCATGAGAAGAGCGGATCAAACAGATAGCACACGGTTCGTTTATCCAGGTTCGGGCCGCGAGGATGCGTAAAACCCTACTCCTACTTTGGTGGATTGTATATCTGTGTTCTTGAGCTAGCTATGGGGCGTGAGGAGCTCCAAAAAGCCAAATCCTCCTCCTGGTCGCCTCGGGCCTCCTTTTATAGGAAAGGGGTTGCCACAGTGGCACACAGGAGGTGGAAAGGGTACAGTGATGCGAGGTTATCCCTCGCATTACATGACAAGGCGCATTTAATGCGTCTTGCCCAGGTGTCCTTGCTTTATCGGGGACGGGGGAGAGCCCTGTCTCGTCCGTCGCCGCTCCCTCTCGTGTCGACATGCGCCCTGGCCAGCGGTGCCCGCGGTGCCATGTAGACAGGCAGGCAGCTGAGGTGGCGCAGTGGCGGGTCTCCACGAAGATCCGCATGCCGCCACGCAGGTGCCTGCCCAGCTGGTTGGGTCGGCAGCTGCATGCGAACGGCGTTGGAGGTTTGACTGGCGTGGGCCTAATGGTGGCCCCACGGGTGTTCTTGGCAAGGGCCTTGCCGGGGCCCCGGCAAGGGTCTTGTCGTGGCGCCTGCTATCATCCCCGGCAAGGCTCTTGCCGGGGGCCTTGTGGTCCTCCTTGGCTGGGATCCCGCCAAGGATCATCATCTTCTAAAGGGTCTATCTGATCTTGAATGCCTTCACAAAGATCTGCATGCCACCACGGGGATGTCTCCCGAATCCTTGCCCCATGGGGGCAGTGGACTCAAGGGTGACTCACTCTGTAGGTGTGGGGCGAGCTGCCACGGCAAGGGTCTTGCCGGGTTTGCTAAAACCGCCTCCCGGCAAGGATCTTGCCGGGGGGGGGGGGGGTCCGCTTCATCCCCTTTGCTCTTTGTGGTCTTGGTCTTGGCGTCGTTCTGCTTCTCCTAAGCTTCGGCCTTACCTTGGCTCACCTCCCTTGCCTTGCTCAGTGTGGTGGTGCCCGTGGCTCAGACCGCCCGTGCACAGTTATAGGGGTACAAAAAGTGTACCCCTCTTTTTGTACACCGACAGGAGCCCCCGGGCCTGGGCCACACGTAAGCGCAATTGCGTCGTTGGGCTAGGCCCAAAAATGGTGCGCGGGCAGGCGGGGCGGTTTTTACCGCGGTAAGTCTCTTCGCGCGCCGCGCTTCCCATGCTTCCCACGCGTGGCGTGGTGTGGGGAGGCGTGTGTGACGTGGGCGGCATGCGTGGGGCTGAGCTCTGCATGCATGCGTCATGTCGTAGTAAAGGGGGCGGTTCGCGCCTTCCCCACAAACGGAGGGAGGCATGGAGGCGTGGCCCATTTACTGAACGGGGCCAAGGCGTGGTCTTCAAGGCGTCCACTCCCCATGATCATAGGGTGGGGAGAGGTCGCCTCTCCCGTCGCCTCGGTCCTGCACGCCCGTCACGTGGCTCTCATGCGCTTAGGGTGGCGAACGGTGGAGGCGGGAAACCGGGCCACCGCGGGCTGCGGCGGCTGGTCGGTCCCAGTTCCCTGCGCCTTCTGCGTCCTGATTGGCTAAGCGGGGCGGCCAAGCCCCCACCCCGTTCCTTTATAAAGAGCGGGAGGGGGGGATGGCATCCCGCATTCTTTCATCTCCTCCTTCCTTCAGCTTCTGCTCCCCCTTCCATCCGCCATGGAGAGAGGGAATCCTGGCCCTTCAACGATGGCGGCGAGGGTCGCCGCTCGACAACGCATCCCTCCTTCTCCTGCACCCGCGATGACAGAGCCAGCCGCGAGGGGAAGGGGAAGGGGGCGAGGCCGAGGCGCTTGGGTAGGAGGAGAACGGGGCGGCGCGCCGGCCTCGCCTCCGCCAGCAGTTCCTCCCCCCATGGAGGGCCACGTTGGGGATGACCCTTGCGAGTTCTTCGTCAGGCTGCGCCGGCCGCCTCGCCATCGCCTTCGTCTCCCGACTCCATTCGCGCGAGAGATGGAGCTGGATCCGCTGGAGTCGTTGCGGCTGCACATGAGGGGTTGTGGGATCAGCGGCACGCGGGTCCGCGTCGACTTCCCCGCCCCTCATGTGATGTATCTTTGTCGGGGATGGAAGACGTTTTCCCATATCCACCGCTTGACGGAGGGGCTCACTCTCCATTTTAAGCTGATGGAGGGTGGCCTTCTCTCCGTCAAGGTCTTCAGGTGCTTTGGGACCCGTGCAAGGTGCTGCGTGGAGAGCTCTTCTGATAGTGAAGACTCCTTCTCGGGCGGGAGTGACGAGGAGGACAACGGTAGCGACGACGAGGGTAGTAGGCGGCAGGATGATGGGTCCGATTAGGTGTCGGGTGCCGCTCCGTGCGGCACCGGTGACCCCATCATCCGCGTCGCCGGCTCCCTGAACTTCTCGGGGTCGTATCCTTGGGCGGCTGGCATTGGGAGGCTGCGGAAGAGGAAGAGGGCGGGCGGCAAGGCCGTCAAGTTGGAGTACGCGGGCACCGACACCTTCGACGCGTGCTGACGTCCTGCCGCCTCGTCTTCGAGCTCTGCTTCCGGCGCCGCCATCACCATCCAGCCTTCGGACGGCCACCGAGATGTTCTCTTGGTGTCTTCTGCCACCCGTAGCTCGCCTAGGCGCCCCTTTTGCCCTTTTCGCCTCCTTGACCTGCCTCCTGAGGAGAGGGACAAGAAAGGGATTACGGGCACCTTATCTCTTTTTAGTTTGTAAGCCTTCAGGCCTTAGCTGAATTTAAAACTTGTAATCCCATCATTCATGTTTTTCATTCCCTATGGACTGTACCTGAGTGGAATGTTTTTAATGAAAAAGGGATGCTTGTCGGGTCATTTGTTTGTGGGTAGAACCCATGACAAGGAGTAAATCCTTGATATCTTTTAAGATAAACATTTCCTTGCCCGGCAACAGGCCTTGCCGTCTCCCCACTTCGCTCGACCTTTCTCACACCTTTGGCGGAGGCAGGGATGAGGTTTGTTCAGGCTCCTCGTTTCATCCTCTCACTGCTGCGACCACGACCAAACCTGGTCCCAGGGACGAGCCCTAGGGCCTAGAGTTAGGGGAGCATGGTAGCTTTAGGAAAAAACGAGGTTTCACATACCTCAGTCCATAAGGGAATGCATGATAAGGGATGAAGAACTTATCTGAAGCTGTAGCCCCCGGCAACTCTGGTTTGCCGTGGGTGAATCTTTGCTCATGCAGCCCCCGGCAATACTGGCTTGCCGGGGTCTAGATCCTGGTCTGTCCCTCTTCTCTTTTTCGTCCTCAAGTGATTCGACAAGGATATCTGCGAGTCCTGCGAACCAAAGAAGACGAAAGAACGACAAAGAGACGCACACTCGACCTCTAAGCTAGGGGTTAGTCGCCGCTAAGCACTATCAACCCTAACCAAGGACGAGACTCGACCTAGCATGCATGCTATAACTTAGGGCGCCAACACTTCATTTACTTGTGCTCAGGGTCTGCGCCTGGCTTTGTACAAAGGGTTATATGCATCATCGGCAATGCTTGTACAAAAGGTGGCTTGCTGGGGGGTCCGACAAGCCGCGCCTCACGGGTAAAACTTGCGAAGATGCTCAATGTTCCAGGAGTTACTCACCGGAACGGCATCTTCAGTCTCCAGGAGGACTACGCCGGGCCTGGTGACTCGTATTACTCGATAAGGGCCTTCCCACTTTGGCGTCAACTTGTTGGAATTCTTGGCCGATTGAATGCGCCGAAGGACAAGGTCGCCTTCCTCAAGGCTTCGTGCATGAACCTTGCAGCTATGGTAGCGGCACAAGGCTTGCTGGTAGCGTGCTGCTCTCACAGCCGCCCGAAGACGATCTTCCTCAAGGAGCATTGCGTCATCTTGCCGCAGTTGCTCTTGCTCAAGCTCATCATAAGCGAGCACTCGAGGTGACCCGTATATGAGTTCAGTGGGGAGAACTGCCTCTGCCCCGTATACTAGGGCAAAGGGTGTCTGATCGGTGGCTCGATTTGGCGTCGTCCCGATCGACCAAAGAACCGTCGGCAACTCATCAATCCAGCGCCTTCCTCTCTTGTGTAGCCTGTCAAAGGTCTTGGTCCTTAAGCCTCGTAGTACTTTAGCGTTTGCCCTCTCAGCTTGACCATTGCTTCGTGGGTAAGCAATGGAAGCAAAACAGACTTTGCTGCCGAGGTCTTGGATATATTGCATGAAGGTGCGGCTTGTGAACTATGTGCCATTGTCGGTGATGACCCTGTTGGGTACACCAAAACGGCACACTAGTCCCTTGAAGAACTTGACGGCTGACTGAGCTGTGACCTTCCTCACTGCCTCCACCTCCGGCCACTTTGTGAACTTGTCGATTGCAACGTACAAGTACTCAAAGCCCCTGACAACCCGGGGGAAAGGGCCCAGTATATGGAGCCCCCAGACCGAGAAGGGCCAGGAGAGAGGAATGGTTTGAAGGGCTTGAGCTAGCTGATGAAGCTTCTTTGAATGGAACTGACACGCTTCACACCTGGTGACTAGTGTCGTCGCATCCTGGAGGGCGGTGGGCCAGAAGAATCCTTGCCAAAATGCCTTGCTGGCAAGGGCCCTTGACCTGATGTGGGATCCACATATGCCTCTGTGTATCTCCGCTAACAGCTCCAGTCCTTCCTCCCGAGGGATACATTTCAATTTCACACCGTTCGGCCTCTTCCTGTACAGGACATCATTGATGAACTGGTACATGGTAGAGCGACGGGCTACTTTTTCCGCTTCTTCCTGCTCTTCGGGAAGTTCCCCTGTTTGGAGGAATCGAACGGTATGCTGTGCCCACGCTGGAGCCTGGGGCTAGACGGCGAGGACTAAAGGCATTTCCTCCGCTATAGGAGCGGCTGTCTCAACGACAAGAGCTTGACGCTCCGCCGGAGCTAGCCGTCTCGTGGCAGGCTCAGTGTCCCCGGCAACATCCTTGCCGGCGGCTCCGGGGAGCTCAGCGGGAAAGTACTTGTCGGGTCCTAATTTCCTCCTCTTGTTCTGCTCTGTTGATGGATCAACGGATGGCTGAGTTAGCTGGAGCACAAAGGTACCTGGTTCCATAGGTAGCTTGAGGGCAGCGCGTTTTGACAGGTAATCGGCGATATTGTTCTCCGCTCGGGGAACGTATTCAGCCTGTATACCGTCGAAACGCTCTTCCAGCTTTCTCACTTCATCGACGTAGGCCTTCATCAACGGGCTCTGGTAGTCCTTGTTGACTTGCTTGACGACGAGCTGTGAGTCGCCCCTGACGATGAGCTTCTTGATTCCGAGGTCCGCCGCGATCCTAAGATCGGCAAGCAGCCCTTCGTACTCTACCGTATTGTTTGTTGACACCTCCCTGGGGAAGTGCATCTGGATCACATACTTGAGGTGCTCTCCGGTGGGCGCAACAAGCAGTACGCTAGCCCCGGTGCCATGTAAGGAGAAAGCTCCATCAAAGTACATGATCCAACTGCAACTTGCCTCCTTGCCGAGGAGAGCAGTCTCTTGGGCTTCTTCATCAGGTGTTGCGGTCCATTCTGCAATGAACTCCGCCAGGACTCGGCTCTGAATCGTTGAAGTACTTTCAAACTTGAGGCCAAAGCTGGACAGCTCCAGTGCCCATTCCATAATTCTTCCCGTTGCATCTGGATTGTGCAATATCCGTTGCAGAGGGAGGCGAGTGACGATAGTGATCTCGTGTGCCTGGAAGTAGTGACGCAACTTCCTCGAGGCCATAAGTAGGATGAAGAGCAGTTTCTACACGCCGGAGTACCTTGATCTAGCTCCCTGCAGGAGGGAACTAACAAAGTAGACCGGGTGCTGCATCATTTTCTTCTTCGGCGGCACTTCAACTGGCTGTGTCGTCTCTGTATTGGTGGTGTCGGGCTCTGTCGCTGCCATTACCTCGTCGTCAACCTCTCTCTGCGCCACTGGTGCGGCACTGACCACCTGGTTCGTTGCCGCCAGGTATAGCAGCAATGGCTCCTGTGGCCTAGGCGCAACTAGTATTGGCGCGGAGGAGAGGTACTTCTTCAAATCTTGCAATGCTGCTTCGGTTTCTGGCGTCCACTCCATCGGGCCCGCCTTTTTCAGGATCTTGAAAAAGGGAAGGGCGCACTCGGCAGACTTGGAAATGAATCTACCCATGGCAGCGACGCAACCAGCAAGCCGACGCACATCCTTGATTCGCTTGGGTGCTTCAATCTGCTCTATAGCTTTGATCTTGTCCGGATTGGCCTCTATCCCACGCTGTGACACAAAGAACCCGAGAAGCTTGCCGGACGGGACGCCAAAGACGCACTTCTCAGGGTTTGAGATTGATCTTGCGCAGGTTTGCAAATGTTTCTTGCAAATCCGGTATGAGGGTTGCCTTGTCCTTGGTTTTGACCACTATGTCATCCATATAAGCTTCCATATTTCTATGGAGCTGGGGTTCAAAACCAATCTGGACCGCCCTTGCAAACGTCGAACCAGCACTCTTCAGCCCGTAAGGCATCCGCATGAAACAATACGTACCACATGGGGTGATGAATGTTGTTTTCTCTTGTCATGAAGATCTGGTGGTAGCCGGAGTAGGCATCAAGGAATGACAATAGATCACACCCAGCTGTGGAGTCAACAATCTGGTCGATGCGCGGCAACGGGAAGGGGTCCTTAGGACAAGCCTTATTGATATCTGTGTAATCAATACACAACCTCCACTTCCCATTAGCCTTGCGCACTACGACCGGATTGGCCAACCACGTTGGATGGAGCACTCCTCTTACCAAACCCGCTGCTTCCAGTTTCCGGATCTCCTCTGTGATGAACTCTTGTCGTTCCAAAGCTTGCTTTCTGACCTTCTGCTTGACGGGCCGCGCATGAGGACAGACAGCAAGGTGGTGCTCAATCACCTCCCTGGGAACGCCGGGGATGTCGGAAGCTTGCCATGCAAACACATCGACATTCGCCCATAGGAAGGTGACGAGCGCATCTTCCTATTTATTGTCAAGGGTGGAGCTTATGGTGAAAGCCCCTCCCGTGTCGTCCTCATTGACAGAAACCTTCTTGGTTCCCGGCGGTATGGCCCTGGGCTTCTTGTTTCTGCTGGTGGAGCTCTATGGCACGTCCTCGACGGGAGCGCTACACTCCGAAGAGGTGCGCTTGCCGGAGTGGGTGCCCGAGGTCTCACCGGTCTTCTTCTTCTTCTTCCCTCCCGGGGTCCCAGCGGCAGGAGCAAGTGCCCTAGTGGCGGCAGTTGCTGCAACTGCTTGCTGGTATAGTTGGTCAGCGCAAATCAGCGCATCTTTCTTATCGGAGGGGATGGTGATGATCGTCACAGGTCCTGGCATCTTCAGGGTGTTGTAGGCATAGTGTGACGCCGCCATGAACTTGGCCAGCGCTGGGCGGCCAAGGATCCCGTTGTAGGGCAAGGGGATCTTGGCAACATCAAACACGATCCTCTCCATCCTGTAGTTCAGATTGCTTCCAAAAGTCACGGGCAGCGTGACCTTTCCCTTAGGTTGGCTTCTTCCCGGGTTGACCCCCTGAAACGTGCCCGTCTCTTCGAGGTCTCCATCAGGAATCTGTAGTTTCTCGATCACGGCAGGCGAGATCAAGTTCAGACCAGCCCCGCCATCGACTAGCATCTTTGTCACCTTGAGGTTGCGTATTGTTGGTGAAACCAACAATGGCAAGCACCCGACCGCAGTAGTGCGATCAGGGTGATCCTCAGTGTCAAAAATGATAGGTGTGCTGGACCACTTCAGCGGCCTTTGGGCATCAAACGATGGCTCTGCCGCTGTAATCTCTCGCGCCCACTGTTTAAGCTGGCGGTGAGAAGTATGCAGCGAGGCGCCGCCGTCGATGCACATGGCCTCTGTAGCTTTCTGAAACTCTTGATTGCCGGATTCATCGTCCTCTTCGTGATCATCGTCTTCTGGTTTTTTGTCATGGCCCTGGGCGGGCCTCTCCTGTTGTTTATCCTTGCTGCGACGGCCCACCTAGCCGTCACGCTTCTTGCCGGACCCCTCAGCACCGTCTCGGCCCTTCTCCTTGTCCCGCCTCTCATATTCAGCCCTCTGCTTCTCAGCGAGGAGCTCAACCTGTCGGCAGTCTTGGAGAGCATGGCCTTTGGTGCGATGGATCTTGCAGTATCGCTTGTCGGAGTTTCCTGGCTTCTCGGCAACCGCCAAGGCCCGGCAGGCGACACATCCGGCAATTTCCTTGCCGGGGTCGTCTGCCTTGGTTTTCTTGGTGGAGCCGGTGTCACCAGATCCCTCGACGGCAAGCACGGCTTTACCTTTGCGCTTCCTGTTGCGGCGCCGGCCC
Source organism: Triticum urartu (assembly GCF_003073215.2). Lineage (NCBI taxonomy): Eukaryota > Viridiplantae > Streptophyta > Magnoliopsida > Poales > Poaceae > Triticum > Triticum urartu. The sequence continues at coordinate 159,733,433 of NC_053024.1, forward strand.
TTCTTCGCCGGGGCGGCAGTATCTTCATCTGAGGAGTCGGTTTCCATGCCGGCGTCCTCGCCGGGGTACTTCCTTCCCTCTTCAGCCCGGGCACATCTGTCAGCAAGAACATAGAGTTCTGCTACATCTTTCACCTTGTTCATTGCCAGCTCTTCGCGCATCTTGCGGTTACGCACATTGAGGGAGTCCTGGATTAGGGGGTGTTCGGATAGCCAAACTATACCTTCAGCCGGACTCCTGGACTATGAAGATACAAGATTGAAGACTCCGTCCCGTGTCCGGAAGGGACTTTACTTGGCGTGGAAGGCAAGCTTGGCGATACATTCAGATCTCCTACCATTGTAACCGACTTTATGTAACCCTAGCCCTCTCCGGTGTCTATATAAACCGGAGGGTTTTAGTCCGTAGGACAACATACACATCAACAATCATACCATAGGCTAGCTTCTAGGGTTTAGCCTCTCTGATCTCGTGGTAGATCTACTCTTGTACTACCTATATCATCAATATTAATCAAGCAGGACGTAGGGTTTTACCTCCATCAAGAGGGCCCGAACCTGGGTAAAACTTCGTGTCCCTTGCCTCCTGTTACCATCCGGCCTAGACGCACAATTCGGGACCCCCTACCGAGATCCGCCGGTTTTGACACCGATATTGGTGCTTTCATTGAGAGTTCCTCTGTGTCGTCGCCATCAGGAAGGATGCCTCGCCCCGTCTTTAAAGACGGCACCGTTGCTAAGGGAGCTTTGGCTGTCGGCCAAACCCTCCGGCTTGGTGGTTTTCTTATGACCACCTGTTCAGCTTCTACGTCGATGATGACCTCTCGAGCCATCGAAAACAATCTCATGTCAACTCGGAACTTGCCGAGCAGTTAGATCCAATAGAGCTTTCCTCCATAAATGAGCTCTTGGATCGCTTCGCCGCCCTGGGAGTCGCTACGGATTACGACCAGATTGGGCCTAAAACCGATCTGAGAGAGATTAACTCTCCCCAAGCCACCCATCACATTGCCGTGGTAGAGGGACAGTGCGGTGACCCTTCATCTATCTTAAGGACTCGCTACATCCGGATTCCCGATCCCTCCAAGCCGGATGTCCGCGGAGGGGAGGATATCACTCAAGGCCTGAAGCTAGAATCAGGCGACGGACTGGATTCATTGGATGACATCCAGGAATCCAAATTTTCGAGTTCGGAAATTCCTCGGCCTCTGAGCCTCAGAAGGGGTAGGGCTTCGGATTTAATTCCACCCACCCACCCGAACATTAGCGATCTATCCCAAATCAGGCAAGAGCCCAAAGAAATAGTACATCATTACTGGGCCAGATTCCTCCTGGTCATGAACAGGATAAAGGGCTGCCGCGAGGAAGACGCAATTGCATTCTTCTGCAATAATTGCACAAACAAGGGAATACTCAACGCCATAAGTCACCGTGATATTACACGCTTCGCTGACTTAGCGTCCATAGTACGAAAGTACTGTGCGATGGAAAGCACCCGGAAAACCGAAACAAAATTTTGGGACAATCCGGCCCTTAAGGCAAGCCCAGTCCGAAATAAAAGGGTGCATCATCGCCAGACACTCGGGTCAAACACCAAAAGGCAAAAACCCTCTACAGGGCATGGAACCGTACTGGAAGGATGGCTTAATGGACCCTGTAAAATTCATAGTACAGAGGACGCCACACCAACTCACAACCTTAGAGCATGTTGGATACTACGGCAGGTGGCCAAAATTGGCGAAAACCTCCTAATCCCGGAGGCCACAGAAAGCCACCCCAGAGACACCAGTGCGGTATTAACAGTCTTCGAGACCTTCGCATCAAATAATATGCGAAAAAGGACACTCCACAGCCTCGCCGAAGTCTACCAAGTAGCAGCAATAAACCCATGGAGTGACACGGCCATTACCTTTAACGCAAGTGACAAACCTAAATTCCGAACAGCCCGAGCACCAGCTGCATTGGTCCTTAGTCCAATAGTGGACGGCTTTCGTCTCACCAAGGTACTCATGGACGGCGGCAGCGGCTTGAACCTCATCTATGAGGAAACTCTTCAAAAAATGGATATAGACTGGAACCGCATCATGCGAAGCAGCACAACCTTTAGAGGAATAATCCCCAGTCGGGAAGCACGCTGTACAGGAAAAATCACACTAGATGTGGTGTTCGGCACGCCGGACAATTACAGGTCCGAAGAGGTCACGTTCCATGTGGCCCCGTTCAGCAGCGGTTATCACGCTTTGCTAGGGCGGGAAGCATTCACAATCTTTCAAGCAATACCCCATTACGGGTACATGAAGCTCAAAATGCCCGGGCCTAACGGGATCATCACTCTCACCAGTGATCCGGACATAGCACTCCACGCCAAAAACAAGACAGCCGCACTGGCCATCGAGACACTATCCGAAGCCCTAGCGGCTGAGAAGCTGACTGCGCTGCGCTCTACCATGAATAGGGACGATGTGGTACTCGACAAAAGATCCAAATCTACCTCCTTTAAACCAGCGGACGAAATAGTCAAATTCCAAGTCCATCCAACGGACCCTAATAAAACAGCTTCCGTCGGGGCATAGTTAAACCCTGATGTCGACGGTGCATTGCGAAAGTTCCTACTAGAGAACTGGGACATTTTCGCCTGGCACCCTTCAGACATGCCAGGAATCCCACGCAGGCTGGCTGAGCACAGCTTAAATATCCAAACAGGATTCAAACCTGTCAAACAGGCTCTTCGGCGTTTTTCCGAACCTAAGAGACATGCTATGGGAGAGGAGCTAGCAAAGCTATTAGAGGCTGGATTCATCAGAGATATAAAACATCCGGACTGGCTAGCAAACCTGGTGATGGTACCAAAGAAGGACAAATCCTGGCGCCTGTGTGTTGATTTTAAAGACCTTAACAAGGCTTGCCCAAAGGATCCCTTCCCCTTCCCACGCATCGATCAAATTATCAATGCCACCGCAGGACACGATTCGTTGTGTTTCCTCGACGCATATTCGGGCTACCATCAAATCAAGATGGCAGAACCAGACCAAGCCGCGATGGCATTTATCACACCATACGGGCCATTCTGCTTCAACACGATGCCCTTCGGGCTCAAGAACGCCGGCGCAACATATCAGCGCATGATTCAGACATGTCTGGCAAACCAGATCGGTAAAACAGTGGAGGCATACGTAGATGATGTGGTCGTCAAAACAAGACATGTTGAATCTCTAGTAGATGACTTGAGGCTCACATTTGATAATCTCTGAACATACGACATCAAGCTCAACCCGGAAAAATGCGTCTTCGGCATTCCAGCCAGAAAGCTCTTAGGCTTCATTGTATCTAGTAGAGGAATTGAAGCAAATCCAGCCAAGATCCGAGCTCTGTCGCAACTGGATATCCCAAAGGACCTCAAACAAATACAAAAGTTAACCGGGTGTGTGGCGGCTCTAAGCCGCTTTATCTCCCGCTTGGGAGAAAAGGCCCTTCCCCTTTACTGCCTCCTTCGGCGCACCGAACACTTCAAATGGACGGACGCAGCCACGGCCGGACTCGACGAAATAAAAGCCATACTGGCAACAAACCCAGTCCTGGCCGCGCCAAACACCGGCGAACCAATGCTATTGTACATCACAGCAACACATCAGGTTGTAAGCGCAGTGCTCGTCGTCGAACGAGAAGCGGAGGGACACAAATTCCCCCTCCAAAGGCCTGTCTATTATGTGTCCACTGTCCTCACTCCCTGCAAATCACGGTACCCGCATTATCAAAAGATTGCGTACGCGGTATTCATGGCATCCCGGAAGCTAGGACACTACTTTCAAGAGTGCTCAATAACAGTAGCCTCGGAAGTACCACTTAACGACATTATAAACAACCGTGATGCAACGGGCTGGATTGTGAAATGGGCCATCGAGCTCCTCCCGTTCGACATAACTTACAAGCCACGACGAGCCATCAAGTCACAAGTTTTGGCCGATTTCGTCGCAGAATGGACGGAGGCCGAACTCCCTAAAGAATACGGCACATATTCAAATTGGATCATGCATTTCGACGGCTCCAAAATGTTGGCCGGACCGGGGGTTGGCGTCGTTTTGATGTCCCCCACAGGAGACACAGTTCAATATGTACTACAAATTCTGTACACGGACTCCAACAATGCAGCCGAATATGAGGCCCTTCTACATGGTCTCCGGATGGTAGTATCCATGGGCATCCAACGCCTAGAGGTGCGCGAGGACTCGAACCTCGCAATCTCCCAAATAAATGGAGACTTCGATGCCAAGGATCCAAAAATGGCAGCTTACTGCAACGCCGTCCTAAAAATGTTAGCTCGGTTCGAGGGGCTTGAATTCCACCAAATAGCCCGGGAAAATAATCAGGCGGCAGATGTCCTGGCACGCATCGGCGCAAAACGCGATGTAGTCCCCCCAATATCTTATTGGAAAGGCTTTTTAAGCCATCCGTGGCATGGGAAGGGGAGCCGAACAATAACAGCCCGGACCCAACCGCACTGCCCGACACCGAACATTCTGACACAATCGGTGGCTCTGCCATTGAAGTAACACCTTCAGCCCACGTAATAATGGCCGTCATCGCCCCGTGGACAGAACCATTCCTCGCCTACCTTACTAGGCAGGAACTCCCCGAGGACCAGAATGAGGCACGCTGCATAGTGCGGTGATCCAAAGCCTACAGAGTCCACGAGGGAGAGCTTTATAAGAAAAGCACTACCAGAGTCCTTCAAAGGTGCATCTCCGAAGAGGAAGGGCGGAATCTCCTGGCTGAAATCCATGCCGGACTTGGCGGTCATCACGCTGCAGCCCGGTCCCTGGTAAGCAAGGCCTTCCGTACAGGCATTTATTGGCCGACGGCCCGGGCAGACGCTCAGGACTTAGTCCAGCGATGCACCGGTTGCCAGCTCTTTGCAAACCAAAGCCATATGCCACCCACCGCCCTCCAAACTATCCCCATCACTTGGCCCTTTGCGGTCTGGGGGCTTGATATGGTTGGACCCCTTAAAGGCGGAACCCACAAGCACAAATACCTACTAGTCATGGTGGATAAGTTCAGCAAATGGATAGAAGCCAAGCCTGTTAAGACGGCTGAATCCGGACCTGTGATAGACTTCATATCTGGGGTTGTACACCGTTACGGCATCCCCCACAGCATCATCACTGATAATGGCACGAACTTTACGGCCGACGAGGTAAAACTCTGGTGCAAAAACATGGGCATCAAGCTCGATTATGCTTCTGTCTATCACCCACAAACTAACAGTCAGGTCAAACGTGCAAATGGTCTTATCATGAGCAGCATTAAACCCAGATTAGTACTTTCCCTCAGGGAATCTAACACACACTGGGTAGAGGAGCTCGACTCCGTACTCTGGGGGCTGCGGACCATGCCGAATCGCACCACCGGATACACACCATTCTTCATGGTGTACGGCGCTGAGGCAGTTTTGCCTTGTGACATAATTCATGACTCACCTCGAGTGCGCATGTACGAAGAAAGAGAAGCCGAGCTCGATTGGCAGGACAGTTTGGACGCATTAGAGGAGGAGTGTGACGTGGCAAAAGCACGTTCCGCATTTTATCAACAGCAGGCTCGAAAATACCAAAGCAGAGAAGTACAGGCCAAAAATTACAACATTGGCGAATTAGTTCTACGCCTGCCGGACAAGAAAAAGGACAAACTCAAGCCCAAGTGGGAAGGTCCCTTCATAATCGACCAAGTCCTGACTGGTGGAGCGTACCGCCTGCGAAGTGCATCGGATAACCGACTCGAGCCGAACCCATGGAACGCAGCCCGTCTCCGAAGATTCTATGCCTAGCACCAGATCCTGTGTTCATCTCCTTACTCTGTCCATTTTTATATACTTTCTGTCTTACATTTCTCTCCTTCTCTCTCTCTCTCTCTCTCTCTCTCTTACAGCCTTCAAAGGCTCACAAAGTGACGCGCTATCCGCGCTCAGTAAACCTGGCGGCTTCTTTCAACAGAAGCTTATTTATACGAGCTTCACGCCCAAAACATGTGTCAAACTTCCGCATGTACCTTTTATTCACCATTATATGCATCGATATGACTTAAGTTTTAGCCAAGCTGGGTTGCCTGGCTCCTGTGCTTACCCCTACATTCCCGATTGTTCGGCTAGGCGGTAAAGGGAGCACCTCTGCGATTGTTACTGCCGGGTCAGCCGGACGTGTACCTCAGACTGGGTGAAGCCGAAAGCTAGCGTTCTTAAGGGAATATTCGGTCGATGAACCAAAGATGATCTTTATTTATTTATCCACATGCCCCCAGATGTTTTTCCTGCGTTTCTTTTCGTAGCTTGGACATGCACTTTAGGGCATGCCTCCCAGGGAAAGGAACCCCTAACGGAACTATTCTCCCTGGAAGATGTTTCTTACTAACCATGTAATATAACATAACTAGTCGAGCACTTGTCTGTTCACGCACTAATGACCCCTACGCCTGGCCTCCATGCATTCCCCGGTTCTTATATAACCGCATGGGAATTCGGACACACTCCGGACCGTCAGGTCCCGAGGCTGAAGCGGAAAGGTCGGCCATGACAAATGATCTACAATCCGGCTAGAAGGCATTATAAATGTCAATTAAATTACATAGTCATTTTGACTGATTGTATTCCTCTTCAATACCATCTAACAGGCTGTATAATTTATAGTCCTGCTGGGAATACTTTGCGGCCAACTCTACTTGGCCGTATACTAAGCTTACAGGGATCTCCTTCCCATCGGGCCCTCTAGGACCGACCTCGGCCATGTGGTTGGGGTCGGCCTTTGAGTATCGCGTCTTCACCATGGCCCAGGCCTCCCTAGCGCCTTGACGGCAGGCTGATATCTTCCACAACTGGAAGCGCCGCCGTGCTCCCCTTAGCTTCTCCGCAAGCTCTCCAAGACCTTCGGGCGTGGAGACGGATGGCCACAGGCCTGGACGATGCCTCGCATTGCCTGCCGAACTCGATCGAGCAGTTGCAAGAGCTCGGGAAGAAGGTCACCCGTAGAACCGGGCATCTCCTCTGCAGGACGACCTGTTAACACACCTACGGACATTGCTTTGTTAATCGACTTCCCCGCCGAACTTTCTTTCAAAAGGTTCGTTCAAGCACTTACGAAATATGCCGCGCCGAAGCCGCTGATTCTCCTTCACGGAGTCGGACAGCTGGGCACGAACATCTTTTAGCTCGACGCCCAGCCAGGTGTTGGCATCTTGGAGAACGTTCTTCTCCCCCATCACCTTCAATAGCACCCTCTCACCAGCCTTTAGTTGGCGTAGGAGGTGTTGCCTTTCCGGATTCAATCTAGCGCCATCTGCAATTTTATTTGTCAGATTCGCACCAAAGCCGTGCTTCACCACATACTTATCTTTCGAAATGTATATTACCAGAGGGGGTCTCCTTAGGCTCCCCAGCCGCGGCTAGTGCGGCCTCCAGTTGGGCTTTGCACTCTTCCAGCTCCCAGGACAGTAGGGAATTCTTTTCTGTAAGAACCTGCATATCAAATGATCCTTAAACCAGTTATTCTAACTGTTTCTAGTCTCGGGGGCTACTGCTACATATATATTTGCCAAAATTTTCTTACCCGTATGTCTTTTACATATTGCTCCGTGGCTCTGGCTAGACCAATTTGAGCGGCACGGAGGTGCGCATCTCCCGAATTGAAGGCATCTAATGCCTCTTGGGAGAAGCAAGCGTCGCGAAGAATTGTCCGGCGACGCCTGTGCTTCATGGCACTTTCCACCTCAGAGTTGGTGGTAGACAACCCGTCCGCATCCTCCATCGGAGGAACGTCTGGCACACACCTTGCGTTCGCTTCCGCCCCCGGACTAGGCTTTGGAGCCTGGCTGGTGGAGGCGCGATTAGCAGCCTCTTCGGATATAGTCCGGCGAGGTCTCTTTGTCCTGAAAAGGGCACGAGTGTCAAATGTGCCTCGAAGGTATAACAACTGGGATAAAGGGGCGCGCCATACCTTTGCGCTGATGCCTCAGTCCGGACTGCACCTCTTTTCTGCCCATGGGGCCCTGCGGCCCCTCGTTGGTTTGTCGCCGCAGGTTCGGCCTTCTGCCTCAAAAACCTCCCCTGCAAAGTTCGGTTGCAATCAGGAAATTGAACACGCATGGACGGACCCCTGTCCGGGGTACAGGGACTTCGATCTCAGGTACCTAGGGTGTTCGGATTAACCCTGGGTAATCGGCCGTAATGGCCACTGTCGGTGTCAAAACCGGCAGATCTTGGGTAGGGGGTCCCGAACTGTGCATCTAGGCCGGATGGTAACAGGAGGAAAGGGACACGAAGTTTTACCCAGGTCCGGGCCCTCTCGATGGAGGTAAAACCCTACGTCCTGCTTGATTAATATTGATGATATGGGTAGTGCAAGAGTAGATCTACCACGAGATCAGAGAGGCTAAACCCTAGAAGCTAGCCTATGGTATGATTGTTGATGTGTATGTTGTCCTACGGACTAAAACCCTCCAGTTTATATAGACACCGGAGAGGGTTAGGGTTACATAAAGTCGGTTACAATGGTAGGAGATCTGAACATCCGTATCGCCAAGCTTGCCTTCCATGCCAAGGAAAGTCCCTTCCGGACACGGGACAGAGTCTTCAATCTTGCATCTTCATTGTCCAGGAGTCCAGCTGAAGGTATAGTCCGGCTATCCGAACACCCCCTAATCCAGGACTCCCTCAATAGCCCCTGAACCAGGCTTCAATGACGACGGGTCCAGCGCGCAAATTGTCTTCGGCATTGCAAGGCGGGTTCCTCCTCCAAGTACTTCATAGAAGATTTTAAACACAAAGATAGTGTCTGGCTCTGCAAAATAAGTTTCCACATATTGCCATAGAGAGAATAATAATATTTACACAAATCTAATCTGCTGACGTTTTCCGTGGTGCGACACACCACGGCCAAGCCTTTATCCGAGTCATTTTATTATCCCACCTCAGCGCGTCATGCGAGGCGGTTTCCTTGGCATGTCTTGTCAAAGCAGAGATCGTGTCCCCTTGATCAGGGATTCTCATCAATATGGGCATGGGTAACCCAACCGCTTTTAGGACTCCTAGATCATAGGCAAGTCCAAACAGACACGGAGAGGACGCCCGGTATCCACCCTCTTTATAAAGGGACGAGGCCTTTTATTTTTCCCTCTCGTGCTCAATCAAATCCTTCCCCAACCTCAAGCTCAAACACCCAAAGTTTAGGTCAGGTGCTCCGAACCTTCAATCATGTCCGGATCTAGCCTTCAAGGTCGATGGTGCCTTCTTCCATCATGGAAAAAGACGTCAAAAAGTTGAGGGAGGCCAGATATCTGACCGCCGAGATTTTGCATCGGCTACCTCCCCGGGGGCAGGCCGTCCCCTCCCCCGAACCCAACGAGAGCGTCGTGTTCGTCTCCCACTTCCTCCGAGGTCTAGGCCTTGCATTGGATCCTTTTGTTAGGGGCTTGATGTTTTACTACGGGCTAGATTTCCATGATCTAGCTCCGGACTCCTTTCTTCATATCACGACGTTTATTGTTGTGTGCGAGGCTTTCCTCCGGGTTACCCCTCACTTTGGCCTATGGCTCCAGACCTTTGAAGTAAAATCGAAGATGATCGAGGGGTAACATGTGGAGTGTGGAGGTGCCTCAATACGCAAGATGACGGGAGCCGCATGGCCCAAATGTTCCGTTCCAGAGGTGTCTGAATTGTGGCAACAGGAGTAGTTCTACATCATGGCTCCTAGGAGTGCCAAGTGGGCGGCCGCCCCCGTATTCCGCTCGGGCCCTCCACCACAACTGATGTCATGGATTAGCAGAGGATTGAGCTGGGGTCCGGCCAAGGACGTGCCTATACTGCAAAGCCGCATTCAAGATCTCTTCGATGGAGATTTTAGTTTGGTTGCGGTAACACAAGTTATGCTGGTTCATCAAGTCCAGCCTTGCAAATGCTGGCCTATTCGATTGTGGGAGTTCAATCCCGAGGGACTGCGTGCCATTCAAAATTTCCTCGGCCTGACGCACGAGGAGATGTACAAGTCATTCTTCGGACCTCAAGTGGAGTGTCCGGTAATCACCGAGGACGCGGGCCTGAGTAGCAACCATGCCGCCGAACAGGTAAGGCATCTTCCAACTGAGCGTACTACCTCTCTTTTGATGCGAAGTTATTTCTGAAAGTTTGCTTTTTGACCAGGACTGGCTAACGAAGGCGAAATTGATTCGGTGCTCGGCCCCCCTCCCTGAGGGTTTGGAAAATCCGATATTGGAAAAGATGCTCTAGACCGCACCTTGCCCGGAGCTCTTGAAGGAAAATGCGGGCGGTCGCGGGCCCCCAACGCTGGCCACTCTAGCCGAGGGAGCGAGCGTCTTCATGAAGGAAGATAATCAGAAGAGGAAAAGGATCGCGTCTGGGGATTCGGAAGCCGAAGCTTCCAAACGGGAGAAGAAGTCTCCCACAGAGGGTCCTACCCCGGGGGGTGCGGCTACTGCACCCAGTCCGGGGGGGGGGGATCAATTCTCCCACGAGTCATAAGTTACCCAAAGTACTTTAATAGTACAGATATGCCGTCTTTTCTTCTGAGAAAATAACCACTTCATATATCTTTGCAGGTCGGGCCTTAGCCCCTCTCAGATGAACTCGTCTTCGGGGGATCTTCTTCCGGAGATGATGGAGAGCGAAACGCCTCCTCCGGACTCCTCCGCTCCGGAAGCGGGCGATCCTGAAGTGTTGTCGCGGAGGGCCTCTCCGGGTCCGGCGAGGCCAGAAGATAATTCCGTCGACCCCCGAAGCTTTCTGTGTCCGGCTCCCAAAGAGAGCAGGCAAACGAGTCCGGCACCATCTAGTGTACGGTCGGATGTTCTGAGGGAGTTGGTGGGGCGAGTGGCCATCTCAGATGAACACCGTGCGCTGATGAATACGGTGATGGAGAGAATCTCGTCTGCCGAAAGCGGATTGCATAAAGCTTTTATGAGTCTACTGACAGGTTTTGAGGTACGTAAGATAATGTATGGTAATCCTGCACATGCTAAGTGTGCCCTGTGTAGATAGTAGCCCCTGAGGCTTTGGTTGTCATTGGGAACGACGATGATCAGAGGATCATAATCCCAGGTAGTAACCATACTGCCTTTATGAGCGGGTGATGGAAGCTCCGGTGGCTAGACGGACTATCGAGTTTGCCCATTTAAAACGGCAGTTAGATGCGGCAGACGCCGACGTCGAGCTTGTTAACAAAAGGCTTGACGAGGCACAGGGTAGGTGTTATTATATGGTAAACGCCGCATAGTAAGAGCAGCATGAAGCCAGTATATTTAACATGTTATGACTGCAGATGGAGCTGCCACTGTTGAAGCCTTGCGGGCGGAACTTGCCCGAGCCAAGGAACAAGCGAGATTGGGTAATGCGGCTGCTTTGAAGGCAGCCGAAGAGTTGCGAGCCGAGAAGGCCGCGCATGGCGAGAGCCGAGATAAGATGGCCAATATGGCCGAAGAAATAAAAGCCGCCGTCGACCGTTGCCGGGCTCTTGAAAAGGAAAACCAGGCGAAGGCATCAGAACTTGAGAAGGCTGCTGCAGCGGGAAAAGACCTCCGCTCTGCTATGAGGGCAAAGGAGGAGCTGCGGGAAGCCGGGGATATTGTAGCCGGGAAATTCTTTATGCTGCAGAGGAAGTTCGGAGATCCATGGTATGCCCCTCTGGATCGGCTGTGGAGTTTGTTAGATGCGTATATGGATTTGGCGGCGAGCGCTGCCGATGCGGCCAAGTACTTCCAGAGTCAGACGGAGCGTGAAGTAGACCAGCTGTTTTGGAAACAATTCCTTTCTCCCGAGCGTCCGCTTTCATTGACGGACCAATTAGCCGAATGGGCCGAACTAAATAGGTTGTCCGGACTCTCCATGAGGTCTGTTGTGGATCAGCTATGTCCGGGCAGGTCAAAACCGACCAGCTATTTCATCTTGGTGCAGCAGGTCCTTGATGTGGTGCCGCGCATAAATGCGATGAAGAGGTCGGCGTGCATAGAAGGCGCACGAATTGCCTTTGCCCGTGCTAAAGCATACTGGGCAGAGATGGATGCTACCACTATTGCGGTGCAGGATTCGGCCATAGGTCAAAGGGCTGCTGAGCACTACTTTGAGGAAGTTCTTGAGGGTGCTCGTTTGATAGAGACCCAATGCTTAAAAAATATTATGTTTGAGTGACATGTAATCTTATTGTAAGCGATTTTTTTTGTAAGGCTACTTTTATACTTTTGCCTGAAAGTAATGTGATGCCTCCTGGGCGGCCATTTATGTATACATGTGTATAACCTGAAAGATTGCAGTCGTCGGCTTCAACCCCCACGCATATAATGCGGAGGTGTTCGCAGAAACACACGTTCACACTTAACCCAACGTCTTGGTCCTATTAAGGAGGTGATAGCGGAGCGAGCGAGGCAACCGGACTATAATGCTTTAACACTTTCACTTAGCCATAGGAGTTTGGCAGTGGGGCCACTAGATAGCCCCTGGTGGCTCCGCACTCTCCCGTTCCCGGGGTGCGTATATGCCTGGCCGGAAAGCGGCCCTTCGTCAAGGCAGAGGAATTCTAACATTCCTATGGGTCATCGAGTGGTTGACCAGTCTCACGCTAGATCATGACAGTCAGTTTTCGGCTTTCTCTACTGAGGTGCTCGTCCAGATGAACCAGGGCACAATCGCAGTAGTTCTCCTGGTGCTACCTCAGCCGATAAAGCGGAACGTAAGGCCCAAAACACAGGAGCCGGGCAAACCCAACATTTGACCAAAGAAAATGATTCGGAGCTGATGCATATAGGGCCAAACTCGCGACGCCGAACACTCCCTAAGGTATTCGGTCTTGGTGGTATAATCCGGGCCTAAATAATGGCCTTCGTAAGAAGCCCCTTATGTCCAGGTACGTGCATTGGTCTGGCGTGGCCACATGCCAAGACGCCAGCATCCTTCTCAACGGTGGATATGTATCAACAAGAGACAGTAAAAAAGGTTTACACAGGGTCTTAATCTAAAAAGAATCCTTGGAGTGGGTCCCTGCTGCACGTCTGCGCCTGTGTCTTCGTTGTGCCGTATCCTGGACGGGTGTGGCACGATGATCGTCTGTAAAAGAGAGGAATTTTGGTGAAATAGGTTGTTGTGTAAAAAGATAGTTAAAGAAACTATGCATAATTCAAGATGAGGAGGGATGGCCATATGTCTGAGCGCGTTGAGCCCCTTGTATTGATGAATAGGGGTGTGACCATTTATTCGGTATAAGTAGCGGCGCCGGACTCGATTAGTTATGTCTGAGGTCTTGACGACCTATGGGGCGCTTTGGCTAGTCCGGGCGCTGTTAGTGTGTGGCTGCCAAGGCAGCCTCGCTCTCTTCGGCGCGCAGAGATCGCTTGATATTTCCGTGCACTGAAATGATGCCGTGTGGACCGGGCATCTTGAGTGTGAGGGAGGCGTAGTGTGGTATTGCATTAAAGCGAGCGAAAGCTTCATGCCCGAGCAGTGCTTGATAGCCACTTTGAAACGGAGCGATGTGGAAGGTTAAATGCTCGCTACGGAAGTTATCGGGGGAGCCGAATAGAACTTGTAGTAGGAGGGAGCCCGTACAACGAGCCCCTGGGCCTGGCGTTACTCCTTTAAAGGTAGTATTGCTATGGCGAATTTGTGTTGGGTCTCTCCCCATCCCGCGGATTGCATCCTGGTATATTAGGTTTAGGCTGCTGCCGCCGTCCATCAAGACTCTTGTGAAGTGATATCCGCCAATTACTGGGTCTAATACCAGGGCAGCCCATCCTGCGTGTCGGATACTTGCTGAGTAATCACGATGGTCGAAAATGATCGGTTGAGACGACCATTGGCAGGATTCCGCGGTGACAGGCATTTGGGTACATTTTCGTGGGGGTGCCGCATTGTTTTTTGCCTTGATTATGTGTAGTACGTTTACTGTTTTGACTTCTGGTGGGAATTTCTTTTGTTCCCCAGTGTCTTGCTTGGGAGGCTCGTCCGCGTCTTCATTTGGTATATCCTCCCCCGTGTGTACGACATTGAGTTTGCCGGACTGCTTAAAGACCCAACATTCTCTGTGGGTATGATTAGCAAGTTTGCCAGGGGTACTATGGATCTGACATACTTGGTCCAGAATTTTGTTGAGGCTGGACAATTCGTCCCTTGTGCCTTTAGGGGGCGGCTTTTGACCTGGCCGAGAGACTTTGAATCCAGCGTTTATTGCCGTGCCCTTCGTGCTGTCTTCTTTATTCCGGCGTTTGTTATTGCTGTTGCGCTGTGGTTTCCTGTTTCCATCTCTAACTTCAGATGTGTTGGGATCGCTGGTGCTGCATCGGGCTAGCCAGCTGTCCTCACCCGCGCAAAAGCGGGTCATGAGGTTTGTTAATGCGGCCATTGTTCTCGGCTTATTTTGGCTGAGGTGTCTGGCGAGCCATTCGTCACGGACGCTATGCTTGAAAGCCGCTAAGGCTTCGGCGTCCGGACAGTCGACAATCTGGTTCTTTTTAGTAAGAAACCTATTCCAAAGCTTTCGGGCTGACTCTCCGGGCTGCTGATTTATATGACTCAGATCATCCGCATCCGGAGGTCGGACATAAGTTCCTTGAAAATTTTCCCGAAAGGCGTCTTCGAGCTCTTCCCAACTTCCAATGGAGCTTTCGGGGAGGCCTTTGAGCCAGTGACGAGCTGGCCCCTTGAGCTTGAGGGGTAAGTACTTTATGGCATGGAGATCGTCTCCTCGAGCCATATGTATATGAAGGATGTAGTCCTCAATCCAGACCCCAGGGTCTGTTGTTCCGTCGTATGCCTCTATGTTTACGGGCTTGAATCCCTCTGGAAATTCATGGTCCAACACCTCATCGGTGAAACATAGGGGGTGTGCGGCATCCCTGTAGCTGGGTGTACCGCGTTGTTCGAATGTTTGTTGTGTTGCATTGTATGCTGGGGCGCGCTTGCGTGGTCCATAGATGGATCTTGTCGCGCCGTCCCTTGGGTGTGAACCCTCGCATGGGTTGCGTGTTGTATTGTGAGCGGCGTTGTATGCCGCTCTGTGTTGGTAGAGGGGTCGTCTATCCGACCAGGTGGCTGCTTTGATATTTGGTTGTGGAGGGTCTGAGGCCTCCTCATCGAATTCGGGTAGCAGCTTCCACTTTGGGTAGCTCTTGGAGGGGCGATTGTCGCCGTACCTTGCTGCAGTGTTGAGTATTTTGCTCCATCTGAATTGGAGTGTGTCCTATGCAGCCTTGAGCCTTCGCTTCTGCTTTTTAAGGCTCCTCGCGGTGGCAACAAGCCTTTTACGGGCATTCTGCTGCTCCAGGTGCCTGTCCGGTGTTATGTCGTCCGGGCTATTATCCTTGATAGGATTTGTTTGTTCGGTTTGATTATCCGGATTGCCGTTGTCCGGCAGCGGTTCGCCCTGCTCCAGTGCTGGGTCTGTGTGATCGCTATTTCTGTCGAGGCGGGATTTGGGGCGGCGCTTGCATCGCTGCTTTGACTACTTTTCGAGGGAACAAGCCTTCGGTGCGTCCTTCCGTTCCTCGTTGTTATCTTTTGGTGCGTCCACCATGTATACGTCGTATGACGAGGTGGCGTTCCAGGGCTCAATAGGCGCTAGTTCTTCGTCGTCTCCTTCGTCGGCGTCCATACCGTCGATGTCGTCAGAGTCGAAGTCGAGCATGTCGGTTAAGTCGTCGACAGTGGCTACAAAGTGGGTGGTGAGTGGGTTTTGAATTTCTTCATCATCCGTACCCCAACCTTGCTGACCGTAGTCCGGCCAGGGCTCTCCTGATAAAGAGAGAGACTTCAGTGACTTCAGGATATCGCCGAAAGGCGAGTGCTGAAAGACGTCCGTGGCCGTGAACTCCATGATCGGCGCCCAATCGGATGCGGAGGGTTTGGAGTCCGGAGAGGAGTCCCGCTCCTTGGAGTCACGAATCTCGCGGAGCATGGGGCTGGTGTTCGTCTCAATCGCCGTTGAGATCGCAGCCCCCGAGGTGGCGTCCAACCGTCCATCCTCGATCGGCGCAGTTGGCTCCGACTCAAGGGTCGAAGCCGATGCGGGTGCGGCCTCCAGGGCACTGTCCGGCGGCAGAGCTAGATCATGCTCGTCGGGACAGTGCGACGCGCTCGGCAGTGGTTCGAATCCGTCGAAGATCAAGTCCCCGCGGATGTCAGCCGTGTAGTTTAAACTTCCAAATCTGACCTGACGGCCAGGGGCGTAGCTTTCGATCTGCTCCAGATGGCCAAGCGAATTGGCCCAAAGTGCGAAGCCGCCGAAGACGAAGATCTGTCCGGGGAGGAAGGTCTCACCCTGGACTGCATCGCTATTGATGATCATAGGAGCCATCGGGTCTGACGGCGACGGCATGGAGGAACTCTCAATGAAAGCACCAATGTCGGTGTCAAAACCGGCGGATCTCGGGTAGGGGGTCCCGAACTGTGCATCTAGGCCGGATGGTAACAGGAGGCAAGGGACACGAAGTTTTACCCAGGTTCGGGCCCTCTCGATGGAGGTAAAACCCTACGTCCTGCTTGATTAATATTGATGATATGGGTAGTACAAGAGTAGATCTACCACGAGATCAGAGAGGCTAAACCCTAGAAGCTAGCCTATGGTATGATTGTTGATGTGTATGTTGTCCTACGGACTAAAACCCTCCGGTTTATATAGACACCGGAGAGGGTTAGGGTTACATAAAGTCGGTTACAATGGTAGGAGATTTGAACATCCGTATCGCCAAGCTTGCCTTCCACGCCAAGGAAAGTCCCTTCTGGACACGAGACGGACTCTTCAATCTTGCATCTTCATAGTCCAAGAGTCCGGCTGAAGGTATAGTCCAGCTATCCGAACACCCCCTAATCCATGACTCCCTCAGCCACCAAGGCGTTGTCCTCACTCAATTGATGGAGCACTCCATCAATCAGCTCCATAGATATGTCCGGATCCTCTTGAGAGGCCGGGTCGAGAGACCGTCCTGGGTCCTCGGGTTGTGGAGGCGGGCTGCTTCTGTCCTTAACAGCCCGGCGCAGTTCCTGCATTGAAATCATCAGACTAAGTATTTAACAATGGGAACACTAAACGGATGAGCAAGTAAATGCGACTACTTACCCAGCTTGGGGGATTGTGCATAGAGAATCCACCCTATGGGTTGACGCGGAGAAATTCCTCCTCTTCTCCCTTGTACAAAGTGGACAAGATCTTTAATAGAGCGGCAACTGAATCTGGCCCTTTACGGCCGTAGAGGGTGGCGTCGTCCTCCCCGTTGAAATCCCACATGGGGTGGCTTCTATACTGAAGCGGCTGCACCCCCCGCATGATGCATTCGGCCATAACTCTGATCATGGTTAGTCCGGAATGGGCCAACAATCTTATTCGGCCCATCAGATAAACGATGTCCCTGTCACTTTCCCTTTGAGGGCTCCATGGACGCCAGCTTAGCCGCTTCTTTAAAGGAGCACTATCGAACTCTGGGAGGCCGATCCGGACAGGATCCGATAGCAGGATGTCTTCTATATATAACCATTCCGAGGGCCAATCTTCGGACGCCTTCTTTGGGGTTCCGGACAGATATCCGGTCCCGGCGATGCGCCATACTTCGGCTCCGCCCACTTGATACATTGACCCTTTCTTGGAATGAGGTACGAGGAAAAATAGCTCCTTCCACAGTCCAAAATGAGCTTCAATACCCAAGAACAGTTCGCAGAGGGCTACAAAGCCCGCGATATGCAATACTGAGGCAGGCGTGAGATGATGTAGCTGGAGGCCGTAGAACTCCAGTAGCCCCCGGAGATATGGGTGGATGGGAAATCCGAGCCCCCTTATTAAGTAAGGGACAAGGCACACCCGCTCTCCTTTGGATGGATTAGGGGCGTTCTCTGCTTGCTCTCCGCCGTTGTAAACGGCAAGACCGGCTCGAACCGGGACCATGTAGGCCGAGGGGAGAAATCCCTTGGTCTGGAACGTCACTAGCTCGCTATGCGGAGTAGAACATCTCTCCCAATATCCAGGCTTAGGGCTAGAAGGGCGAGCGGAGGAGTTGCGGCGGCTGGCCATGGTGGAATGGACCTTTGTCGGATGCGCCCTGATGAACACTCGTGGAGGGGAGAAGGTGTGGATTGGATCTAAATCCTCGTCCCCTTAAATAGGGCAGCTCATTCACGCGGCTTGGGGTGTAAACGTAAAAACACTCAGACTTTTCATATTCGTTTGACACGCGGGAAACAACCATTATTGGGCATAGAAGCCAAGGAGCGCAACATCTACAAGAAACCGGACTTTATTCAAACAGGTACACGGAATTTGGAGGAGAACCCGCCTTGCAATACCGAAGACAATCTGCGCGCCGGACTCATCGTCATTGAAGCCTGGTTCGGGGGCTACTGAGGGAGTCCTGGATTAGGGGGTGTTCGGATAGCCGAACTATACCTTCAGCCGGACTCCTGGACTATGAAGATACAAGATTGAAGACTCCGTCCCGTGTTTGGAAGGGACTTTACTTGGCGTGGAAGGCAAGCTTGGCGATACGTTCAGATCTCCTACCATTGTAACCGACTTTATGTAACCCTAGCCCTCTCTGGTGTCTATATAAACCAGAGGGTTTTAGTCCGTAGGACAACATACACATCAACAATCATACCATAGGCTGGCTTCTAGGGTTTAGCCTCTCTGATCTCGTGGTAGATCTACTCTTGTACTACCTATATCATCAATATTAATCAAGCAAGACGTAGGGTTTTACCTCCATCGAGAGGGCCCGAACCTGGGTAAAACTTTGTGTCCCTTGCCTCCTGTTACCATCTGGCCTAGACGCACAGTTCGGGACCCCCTACCCGAGATCCGCCGGTTTTGACACCGACACACGTTCTGATGGAACGCGCTGATGATGGCGGCAGGGTGAACATCAGGGATATTGTACTGTATCCAGCTGAACCTCTGTATATACTTGCGGAGACTCTCGCCTCCCTTCTGGGGAATGACGTGCAGGTCGCTCGCTTGGCCATGGGCTTGGTGGCCTCCAGTAAAGGCGCCCACAAACTCATGGCACAAATCCGACCAGGAGGAAATAGAGTCTACCGGCAAGTGCATCAACCATGACATGGCGTTGGGTTTAAGAGCCAACGGAAAGTAATTTGCAAGAACCTTATCGTCGCGGGCTCCGGCAGCTTGCATCGCAATGGTGTAGATGCTGAGGAACTCGGACGGGTGGGTCTTGCCGCTGTACTTTTCTCCCACGTCAGGTTTGAAGGTGCGGTGAGCGGGCCACTGGAACTGCCACAGCTCACGGGTAAAAGCCGGACAGCCTACTTCGTAGGGTAGGCCTCCAGGGCTCTCTGGTGCCGGGTGGTTCACAGCAGGCCCTGCTCGCCTGTCTGACTCGTGGTGCGCTCTGCGCCGGCGCTCGATAGTGGTTCGAGCGTCTTCATGTTCTCGTTCCCGAAGGACTTGGCGCTGGTCACAGTGGGTCCGCGGGTCGGACGGCGCTATGGAGATTTCGTCGCCCGTAACGTTGCGACAGGCTAGCGTCTGCGGTACCGAGCGAGGAGGAGGCGAGTGCACCGTGGTCGCGGCGCCGCCGGCCTTCCTGCCACTGGTGCGTGGGACTCCGTTGGAGCGTCGACCCGGGGGCTCCACCGGACTCGGTTCGTCTTTGTTGGCCACCGCAACAAGGCTTCGGATAGTGGCTCTCCATTCGTCGAGTTTCCCCGTAGTGGGAGGAAAATCGAGGAGCAACTGCACGCGCGCCAGGGCTTCTGCTGGCATTGGTGGCAGCGAAACCTGCACGGATCGCGACGCGCTTCGACTTCTGACCATGTTAGAAGAGCTCTATCACGACCCCGCGGTCGCATGCCATCTTCACCAGCGCCTCGGCGAGCGGGCAGGTCTTCTACCTCCCGGGAGTGGCACTCGGGGCTCTTCCCGTGGCGACACCCGGGGTCTTTGGCGTGATTACGCCGTTCGTCGCGCGCCGCTTGAGAGGAGCGCGCCGTCGGCGCCGGCGTGGGAGTCTTGGAGGCCCTCGCATCACCTTCGGGCAGGGTGGCAGCGATCTTGGAAGGCCCCGCGCCACCCGCGGAGGGCCTGGTTCCGTCTTTGGATTTGGCGGTGTGCGGCCCGTTACCAGGCGCACTAACATCGCCGCCTCCCAAACTCCGGCTGCTGGGACGGTGTTGGTATTCGCGAACGGCTCCCCGGGTCCTTTCTGCGACCGGTCCGCTGCTCGCCCGTGTCGGGACAGGATGTCCGACTTCCGACGGGCCAACCGCCACCGTCGTCTTCTTCTTGGGCGCCATGTCGATGAAGAAGCGTCAAACTAACTGCTAAAGCCGATTCTCACAACTGCACCCCCTACCTGGCGCGCCAAAGATGTCGGTGGGAACGACACCTATGGGATCACAAGAATCCCTACTATGGTTGCGGGGCGCGGGGTCGTGAGAAGAGCGGATCAAACAGAAGCACACGGTTCATTTATCCAAGTTCGGGCCACGAGGATGCGTAAAACCCTACTCCTGCTTTGGTGGATTGTATATCTATGTTCTTGAGCTAGCTATGGGGCGTGAGGAGCTCCAAAAAGCCGAATCCTCCTCCTGGTCGCCTCGGGCCTCCTTTTATAGGAAAGGGGTTGCCACAGTGGCACACAGGAGGTGGAAAGGGTACAGTGATGCGAGGTTATCCCTCGCATTACATGACAAGGCGCATTTAATGCGTCTTGCCCAGGTGTCCTTGCTTTATCGGGGACGGGGGAGAGCCCTGTCTCGTCCGTCGCCGCTCCCTCTCGTGTCGACACGCGCCCTGGCTAGCGGTGCCCGCGGTGCCATGTAGGCAGGCAGGCAGCTGAGGTGGCACAGTGGCAGGTCTCCACGAAGATCCGCATGCCGCCACGCAGGTGCCTGCCTAGCTGGTTGGGTCGGCAGCTGCATGCGAACGGCGGTGGAGGTTTGACTGGTGTGGGCCTGATGGTGGCCCCACGGGTGTTCTTGGCAAGGGCCTTGCCGGGGCCCTGGCAAGGGTCTTGCCGTGGCGCCTGCTGTCATCCCCGGCAAGGCTCTTGCCGGGGGCCTTGTGGTCCTCCTTGGCTGGGATCCCGCCAAGGATCATCATCTTCTAAAGGGTGTATCTGATCTTTAATGCCTTCACAAAGATCTGCATGCGACCACGGGGATGTCTCCCGAATCCTTGCCCCATGGGGGCAGTGGACTCAAGGGTGACTCACTCTGTAGGTGTGGGGCGAGCTGCCACGGCAAGGGTCTTGCCGGGTTTGCTAAAACCGCCTCCCGGCAAGGATCTTGCCGGGGGGGGGGGGGTCCGCTTCATCCCCTTTGCTCTTTGTGGTCTTGGTCTTGGCGTCGTTCTGCTTCTCCCGAGCTTCGGCCTTACCTTGGCTCACCTCCCTTGCCTTGCTCAGTGTGGTGGTGCCCGTGGCTCAGACTGCCCGTGCACAGTTATAGGGGTACAAAAATTGTACCCCTCTTTTTGTACATCGACACCAAGATAAACACGGGAACCCCCAGGTGGTCTCTAATAATAATATCCGCTTTCTACTATCCATAAGCAGCTTGCCCTTGGATAGGACATTTTGAATAGTCCTACTTTCTGCTTATTGCACTACCTGTACCAGTACGCCTCGACGTATTATTTAAATAACAATGCATAGCATTAGTCTATTATTGCATTATTCATTCCTTTTTCCCTTTATGTCCATTCATTTACCCCATAATACGGCGCAAGAAGTCCGAACACTTTCGACAGTGCGGCACCCCGAACTTATAGCATTATATGCATCAACTCCGAATCATGTCTTTGGTCAAATGTTGGGTTTGCCCGGCTCCCATGCTTTGGTAACTTATGTACCGCTAAATCGGCTAAGGTAGCGGTGGGAGAACTACTGCGATTGCATCCCGGTTCTTCTGGACGAGCGCCTCAGTAGAGAAAGCCGAAAACCGACTGTCATGATAAGGCGTGAGACTGGTCGCTGTTCGAGAGGTCTCAAGTCCTTAAAGACTTTTTCCGCTTCGGGTGAGGAGCCGGCCTTGTCCGGCTTAGGCGAGTATAGCGCCCCAAATTCGGCCTTCCGAACACTAGGGGCTTCGCCAAAGTTTAAAATTGTAGACTTCTATGGCTAAGTGAGAGTGATAAAGCCTTGTAGTCTGATTGCCTGGTTCGTTGCGCTGAACACCTCCCTTGAAGGACCCAAAATTGGGGTAAAGAGTGCTCATGTTTATCCCGAACACCCTAGTACTAGCTACATGGGGGCAGAAGCCGACGACTGGCCAACTCTCAGATATTATAAACGGCCGCACAGAAGGTAACATTTTAAATTAAAAAAGCGTTGCATAACGCAGATGAACTTGGTTCACATTACAGGATCACACGAGCATGTTCATTCAAAAATTACATCCCTGGCACATTCATCCGCCACAAGGAGAGAACCCTTCAGGACACTCTCATAGTACATCTCGGGGTGGCGATGCTCCTTGCCCTCCGGCGGCCCCTCCTTCACCAGCTTCACAGCGTCCAACTTCGCCCAGTGCACCTTTGCCCGGGCAAAAGCCCTGCGCGCACCCTCGATGCAGGCTGGCCGCTTTATGACTTCAAGCCGTGGGTAGGCCTCCACAAGCCGCCTCACCAGACCGAAGTAGCTGCCGGACTGGGGCTCGCCAGGCCACATCTGGACTATAAGGCCCCTCATGGCCTGTTCGGCCGCCTTGTGAACCTCGACCAATTGCTTCAGCTGGTCGCTCAAGGGCATCAGGTGTTCGGTCCCAGTATACTGAGACCAGAACAACTTCTCCATCGAGCTCCCCTCCTCAGATCGGTAAAACTCCGCGGCATCCAGTACACTGCGGGGAAGATCCGCGAACGCTCCTGGAGAGCTCCGAACTCGTGTAAGAAAAAGGAAAGTTTCCTTCACATGCTTGCTTTGCATAATGAATGGCTTACCCGCCGCTATCTTCTTCACCACATCAATTTCCTAGAGGGCCTTGTGGGCTTCAGCCTTGGCGCTCTGGGCGCTTTCAAGCGCCTGTGCGAGCTCGGACTCTCGCGTCTTAGAGTCGAGCTCCAAGGACTCGTGTTTTTTGGCGAGAGCCTCGAGCTCTTGCTGCACCTCGCCCACTTGGGCTTCTTGCTTCTCCTGCTCGATGCCTTCCTTGGCCACTTTGTCTTCGGCCTCGGATAGCGCCTTCTTCAGGGTCGCCACTTCGGTCGTGGCCCCTGGGAAATTCATGATGATCCTATTACTTTACACCTGAACTTCTTTTATTTCATATAAGCAAGGTATTGCTTACCTTTGCTCTCCTCGACCTGCCTCTTGGTAAGGCCAAGCTCATTCTCGGACCGCTCCAGGTCCTGCTTCAGCGCAGAGACCTCCGCAGTACGTGCGGCAGCGGCCAGCAGCGAAGCCTGCACATACACATAGATATATTCTGATTAGACTCCTGAGTCATCATTTGATCCTCTATTCAGCCTTTCTACTCGAACGCCGAACAGAGCATCAGGGGCTACTATCTATGCGGTAATATTTTCTTATATTTTGATTGCTTACCTCAAAGCCTGTTAGGAGGCTGGCGCAAGCTTCGGTCAACCCGCTTTTGGCGGACTGAACCTTCTCGATCACCGCACTCTTGATAGTGCGGTGCTCTTTGTCGATGGAAGCGCCACGAAGCGCTTTCAGCAAGTTGTCCGGTGCCTCTGGATGGACAGAGGACACCGGCACGGGTGGTTGGCCCCCCTTAACAGGGGACCGCCTGCCGGAGTCCGGAACCATCAAAGGTTCCGACGCAGTGTTCGGCCAGGGCCGAACTCGGAGCCCGTAGGAGCCTCGCTCCCTTGGTACCCAGGGTCCGGGAGGTCGCCTCGAGACGCCTCCAGGACCACCTCCCCTTGGCTCGGTGCCTTTTGAGACAACACCTCGGCATTGTCCATAGGGCGAGGGGTGGAGGCGATCAGAAGAGAACCGTTATTCATATCCGACGAGTCCAATGAACCGCTCGACGAAGATAGGTCGAGATGAGCTCGGGACAAACTGCATAATCTTGTTCGGCATGAGGAGAAGCAGTGCAGTAAAACATACCATGAATTACTATGGTGTCCGGATACTTACGACTTTGCCAGGGGCTTGACCCTAGGTAGCCACTCGTCGCCGCTGTAGGCGGCCGTCGTGGAGCAGTCCGAAGGGAGGGTCCTGCCCTTCTTGGACCCTTCGGCCTCCTCAGTTGGATCGGCCTTCCTTTTCTTGTCTCCCCCGGCTGGGGGGAGAACTTTCCTCTTCCTCCTCCTCGTTTTCATGGGAGGAGGGCGCGTCGGAGTTATCGAACGATGAGTCCGATACAACCTTGCGCCGGAGACCCTTTCGGGTCCCCGCAGCCTTCTTCTTGGCCTTCTTCACCGGCACCTCGTAAGGTGCCGGAACCAGCATCTCCATCAGGAGAGCATCGGCAGGATCTTCCGGCAGGGGGGCGGGGCAATCGATCTGCTCCGCTATCTTCAGCCAGTCCTGTTAAAGGCATGGAAGGCTTAGATCCCGCACATGATTAAACTGGGGCAAATAGATACCCTATGAAATATAAAAACTTACCAGATTAGCGTGATGCTTTGCGCTGAGTCCGCGGTCCTCGGTGAGGGAAGGAGGTACCTCGGCGCCCTTAAACAGCACCCTCCAGACGTCCTTGTGCGTCGTGCCATAGAGCTCTCGCAGCGTCTGGTGCTTGGCCGGGTCGAACTCCCACAAGTTGAATGCCCGTTGTTGACACGGGAGAATCCGGCGGAAGAGCATGACCTGGACCATGTTGACGAGCTTAATTTTCTTGCCCATCATGTTCTTGATGCAGGTCTGGAGTCCGGTCAGCTTTACCGAGGAACCCCAGGACAGGCCCTTCTCTTTCCAGGAGGTGAGCCGTGTGGGGATTCCGGATCGGAATTCGGGGACCACCACCCAATTGGTGTCGCGCGGCTCGGTGATGTAGAACCACCCCGATTGCCAACCCTTTATGTTCTCCACATAGGAGCCTTCAAGCCAGGTGACATTAGGCATCTTGCCCACCATGGCGCCTCCGCACTCCGCTTGCTGTCCGACCACCACCTTCGGTTTGACATTGAAGGTCCTCAGCCATAGGCCGAAATGGGGCTTGATGCGGAGGAAGGCCTCGCACACGATGATAAACACCAAGATGTTGAGGATGAAATTGGGGGCCAGATCATGAAAATCCAGCCCGTAGTAGAACATGATCCCGCGGACAAATGGGTGGAGTGGAAATCCCAGTCCACGGACAAAGTGGGTAAGAAAAACTACCCTCTCACGGGGTTCGGGCGTTGGGATGATCTGCCCCGCATCTGGCAGCCGGTGCACGATATCCGCGGCCAGATATCCGGCTGTTGGGGATCGTAGCAGAAATTTAAAATTTTCTACGCATCACCAAGATCAATCTATGGAGTAATCTAGCAACGAGGGGAAGGGGAGTGCATCTACATACCCTTGTAGATCGCTAAGCAGAAGCGTTGCAAGAACACGGATGAAGGAGTCGTACTCGTAGCGATTCAGATCGCGGTTGATTCCGATCTAAGCGCCGAACAACGGCGCCTCCGCGTTCAACACACGTGCAGCCCGGTGACCTCTCCTATGCCTTGATCCAGCAAGGGGAGAAGGAGAGGTTGGGAAGACTCCGTCCAGCAGCAGCACGATGACGTGGTGGTGGTGGACGAGCGCGGAACTCCAGCACGGCTTCGCCAAGCACTATGAGAGACGAGGAGGGAGAGAGGTAGGGCTGCGCCAACAGGGGAAGAATTTCGTGTGTTGGGCTGCCCCTTTGCCTCCATTATATATAGGGGGAGAGGGAGGGCTGCGCACCCACCTAGGGTTTCCACCCTAGGGGTGGCGGCAGCCCCAATCCCCATCTGGGGTGGCGGCCAAGTGGGGGGGAGAGGGAGGCGCACCAGGCATGGGCCTCAGGGCCCATCTGCCCTTAGGGTTTGCCCCCCTCTTCTCTCTAGGCACATGGGCCTTGGTGGGGAGGCGCCCCAGCCCACCTAGGGGCTGGTCCCATCTCACACTTGGCCCATGTATGCCTCCGGGGCCCGTGGCCCCTCCCGGTGGACCCCCTATCAGGACCCCGATTCCAAGTCACATCGATCTAGCCGGTAACACCTCATATCACTTTGCGACCTCACGCACGGTATCCCACGGGTGTCGCCTTACCATGGCCCGGGACCGTTTGCGCCTTTTGGCTCACGTATATGATAGTCTCGCTAGCATCCATATGACAGAGAACCCGGGCCGACATGGCTAGTCGTGAACCCAAAGAGGCACAGACCTATGGAGACAGGCATACATGAATCACATCGAGCATGTCGGTCATCAGCGAGTGATTCTGGGCTGTAGCACTGGGCTAACAGGACTCCGGGGGACCCATGCTGTAGCAGGCTAGGCAGGACTCCGGAAGTCACCGCGTGACATTTCCCTGAAGGGACAGACATAGGAACGAAGTGAAACACATGTCGGCCAGTCAAGTGTCCTGAACAGTAGTGCTGGCTAGCAGGACTCCGGTGAACCGGGCTGTAGCGGACTACTATGGCTCGAGGAACACTAGACTACATTTCCCCATAAGAAAGGCTGCCGAGGATAAACAACTAGATTGTCGGATCCCACTCATACCAAGCATTTCAATCATACACACAATATGCCCGATATGAGTACATACAACATGGCATCACAACAAAACTCTACAACTCAAGTACTTCATTTAAAAGGCTCCAGGGAGCCATACATAACATGTTCATACAGATAGGGGTCACATGACCTGACACTCAAGTCATACAATCATACAAGCACATGCGGAAGCAACCGGTCTGAGTACAGACACTAGAAAGAAAGAAGGCTTCTCGAAGCCTGTCTATCTACATAGGGCCCTCCATGGCCAGGATCACCACCTGGGTGGCTAGTCACTCGTCGACGTCAAGGTCTACATAAAACCCATCGGAGGGGGCAGTGTTGTCGTCTGAAAACAATAAATAAGCAAACATGAGTACAAGGTACTCAGCAAGTCTTACATCAGAACCTAATATACATGCTCATTCTCAAGAAGGTGGTGGGGTTATTGCAGCAAGCCAGCTTTGACTCTTGGCTAAGCTATCCTACAGAACTTCACTAGTAAAATAGTTTTCGCACACGAGTCCACTACTCACCAACACAATACTCCATCGTGGATCCTCCCTCGTCATCCTACGAGAGGGCCATCCTCGGTACTCACACTTATCTTGAGTCTTTTAGTAGTATCCATTAACTTCTCTATGAACTGGATAGGCAACCAAGTAGTCCTTTACCGCGGACGCGGCTATTCGAATAGTTTTATACCCTGCAGGGGTGTACTTCGTCATACATGCTTTCACCACTTACCGCCGTTTACACGACATCTACTCGGCAACCTTCAAGCGGAAGCCCAGCGAGGGTGTCGTCCACGGCCTACCTAAACACTTAAGTCTCTAGTCCAGGTTTATCGCCTATCCAGGTTCCATCCGCAGGGAGTCCGGCCGAGGTTTCTACATACGGCCCCGAACGATGTGAACAGGGTTCCCGAGACACCAAACGGGTGACTCGGTACACCGTGCCACGGTGTATCTACCGCAACATAGCCCACCCCTAGGGTCAGCGCTACGCACGGCCGCCAACACATAACCTACAAACACCAGAAACTATTTGCAACTCCTGGACAGAGTACTAGGGTGATTAAGAAGCCGAGAGGGTCAATTAAGGATCCCAATGCATGGTAGTAGCTGAATCTTAAATCACACATACAGATCTCAGTTCTTAGGGACGATCTCAATGAAACAACCCACCATGTACTCCTACATGGCCTCTCATCGATACCTTTACCAAAACATGTTCAACACATCCCTCATATTACCGACATAAGCATTTCACTCTAGCCCATCACCCAGATGAACCAGACCTGACACAACTCTGAGCATAGCAGGCATAGCAAGGTAGGAATCACATACATGGCTCAATCAACTCCTACACATGCTAGTGGGTTTCATCTAGTTACTGTGGCAATGACAGGTCATGCAGAGGATAAGGGTTCAACTACCGTAGCACACAGCAGTTTGAATCGCGTTGTCTTAATGCAGTAAACAAGAGCAGAAGCGAGAACATGGGTTTGTATCGGAATGATCAATGGGTTGCTTGCCTGATGGAGTGGTAGTGGGATACTGCCCTTCAGTTGGATACTCGTGAATATCCTCGGAGGCAGAACCTACCACGAAGAACACATCGGAACACAATCAACACATGACGATATGCAACAATATGATGCATGCTATGACATGGCAATATGAATGTGTCTTGGCCTAATGCAAGCTATAACAGAAAGGAATGTGCTTATTTGAATCAAAGATTCAATTATTAGCTTATTAAACATGGCTTTAATAGTGCATTTCCTTATTCTGCTTAAACAGCAAGGTAAACTTGTTTTGTCATGCATGAAACCATTACATATGGATAGATTGAATTTTTCTGATCATTTTTCATATATAAATCTTTGCATTTGGAGCTATGGTTGATTTTCTATGATTTTTAGAAGTTTTGACTATTTTCTAGAATTTCCTGAATAAAAGTAAATCCAGAAAATGCATTACTGCGTCAGCATTGCGTCATGCTGACCTCAGCAGGTCAAAGGCGCCAGCCCAGGTCAAACCTGACTGGTGGGCCCCTTCTGTCAGCCTCTCAGCTAATTAACAAGATTAGATTAACACTAATTAGCTGTCAGTGGGGCCTGGGCCCACATGTCAGTGACTGATTTAATTAAAATTAGTTAAAACTAATCCTAGATTAGTTAGCAGACCGGCCCCACCTGTCATAGACTCAGGGGGGTCTACCTGGGCCCACCCAGGAGTCAAACTGGGTCAAACTCACCGGTGACTCGACGCCGGCGAGGCCCGAGACGGTGGTGCGGCTCGGAAAACGCCCACAGGGCACGGGCGAGGCCGTTCTTGGGCTCGTTGGAGAGCTCTTGCAGTCGCGCATCTAGTGGTGGTGGAGGCCGGGCCTACGGTGGCCGGAGACGACGACGGCGAGCTCCAAGGCGGCGGCCGTAGTTCGGCCATGTGCGGGGTGTGGGCTGCGGCGTGCAAACGCGAAAACTAAGGCGCTAGCGAGGCACTACGCGATGCGGCAAGCATGTTGCGTAGCACGGGAGGACCAAATGGTCGCCGGAGCGACGCCGGCGACAAGCTCGAGCGGAGACGAGCTTCGGCAATGGTGGAACTATGGCCTAGAGGGTGCAAATGCGTGGGAAAGAAGAGGGGAAAGGCGGCGGAGCTCATAGGGAGGTCGATGAGCAGCTCAGTGGGCTCGGGGGCGACCGGAGCGAGGCGAATCGATGAACGGCGTCCGGCGGGTACCGAGGTTGAAGACGGCCCGATGGCGGCGATGTAGGGCCTCCGGCGAAGCGTGGCTCGGTGGGAAGGGCGAGGGCGTCGCGGCGGAGCTTCTGGACATGTCAGAGAGGTGAGGGGGTGACGGAGGGCGCGACTACGGTGGTGAGACGGCGATAGGTGCGTCGGCCATGGTGCAGGAGAGGGTGAGGGAGACGAGGGGAGAGTGAGCGAGGATGAGAGGGGGACGTGGGGGTCGCGTGGCATCCCTGGACGTCTCCGGGACGTCGGCAGAAGTAGGAGGTGGCCGGCGTGTGGCCGCGGGCGCCGGCCACGCGCTCCGCGTCCTCCTGGCGGGAGGTGGACGACGACTGGCAAGCCAGTCGGCTGGGCCAAGCCAGGTGGCTGGGCCAGCACAGGTAAGGCCCAGGTGGGCTCCCTCTCTCTCTCTCTCTCTCTTTTTTTGATTTGTTTCTGTTTTTTTCTATTTAACTGCAACTCTTGGGCTTTAATTAAAATACTAAAACGTTTCCAAAAATCCTGAAAATAATTGTGGACTCTGTTTAGAATATTTCCAACAGCAAACATTTATTTCCAGAATTATTTGAGCATTTAAATTATTTTATAGCATTTAAATGCCCAAATTCAAATACTTATGATTTAATTCAATGACCTTCTGTTGACCTAGAAAAGTGTGCACCAATTTTGCCAGAGGTTCTAACCCAAGACAAAGAGGGTGAACTTTTTAGAAGGGCATTTCAGGTTCATTGGAAATAATTTTAGTAAACCCTAGTTGTTTCCAGGGGGGTGTTGGGGGTTTCTTCCTTCCCCATTTCAAATTTAAGAGAAATATAAACATGATGCACACTCTAATGCTTGAACTAGCTAGGGTGTGACACCCCCGGACCCCTCCGGTGGTCCCGGTACACTACCGGTGATACCCGGAACACTTCCGGTGGCCAAAACCATACTTCCTATATATCAATCTTTACCTCTAGACCATTCCGGAACTCCTCGTGACGTCCGGGATCTCATCCGGGACTCCGAACAACATTCGGTAACCGCGTACATACTTTCCCTATAACCCTAGCATCATTGAACCTTAAGCGTGTAGACCCTACGGGTTCGGGAGTCATGCAGACATGGCCGAGACAACTCTCCGGTCAATAACCAACAACGGGATCTGGATACCCATGTTGGCTCCCACATGCTCCACGATGATATCATCGGATGAACCACGATGTCAAGGATTCAATCAATCCCGTATACAATTCCCTTTGTCTATCAGTACGATACTTGCCCGAGATTCGATCGTCGGTATCCCGATACCTTGTTCAATCTCGTTACCGGCAAGTCTCTTTACTCGTTCCGTACCACATCATCCCGTGATCAACTCCTTGATCACATTGTGCACATTATGATGATGTCCTACCGAGTGGGCCCAGAGATACCTCTCTGTTTACACGGAGTGACAAATCCCAGTCTCGATTCGTGCCAACCCAACAGACACTTTCAGAGATACCCGTAGTGCACCTTTATAGCCACCCAGTTACGTTGTGACTTTTGGCACACCCAAAGCACTCCTACGGTATCCGGGAGTTGCACAATCTCATGGTCTAAGGAAATGATACTTGACATTAGAAAAGCTTTAGCATACGAACTACACGATCTTGTGCTAGGCTTAGGATTGGGTCTTGTCCATCACATCATTCTCCTAATGATGTGATCCCGTTATCAACGACATCCAATGTCCATGGTCAGGAAACCGTAACCATCTATTGATCAACGAGCTAGTCAACTAGAGGCTTACTAGGGACATGGTGTTGTCTATGTATCCACACATGTATCTGAGTTTCCTATCAATACAATTCTAGCATGGATAATAAACGATTATCATGAACAATGAAATATAATATAGTAATAACTAATTTATTATTCCCTCTAGGGAATATTTCCAACAGTCTCCCACTTGCACTAGAGTCAATAATCTAGTTCACATCGCCATGTGACCAACATCCAAAGAGTTTACTAGAGTCACTAATCTAGTTCACATCACTATGTGATTAACACTCAATGAGTTCTGGGTTTGATCATGTTATGCTTGTGAGAGAGGTTGTAGTCAACGGGTCTGCAAAATTCAGATCCCTATGTATTTCGCAAAACTTTATGTCATATCGTAGATGCTACTACCACGTTCCACTTGGAGCTATTCCAAATTGTTGCTCCATTATACGTATCCGGTATCTCTACTCAGAGCTATCTGGATAGGTGTTAAGCTTGCATCGACGTAACTCTTTACGTCGAACTCTTTATCACCTCCATAACCGAGAAACATTTCCTTATCCCTCTAAGGATAATTTTGACCGCTATCTGGTGATCCACTCCTAGATCACCTTTGTACCCTCTTGCCAGACATGTGGCAAGGCACACATCTGGTGCGGTACTCAGCATGGCATACCGTATAGAGCCTATGACAAAAGCATAGGGGATGACCTTCGTCCTTCCTCTTTCTTCTGTCGTGGTCAATCTTCGAGTCTTACTCAACTTCACACCTTACAACTCAGGTAAGAACCCCTTCTTTGACTGATCTATTTTGAACTCCTTCAAAAACATGTCAAGGTGTGCGTTCTTTGAAAGTATCATCAGGCGTTTTGATCTATCTCTATAGATCTTGATGCCCAATATGTAAGCAGCTTTATCCAGGTCTTCCTTTGAAAATCACTCTTCAAACAACCGTTTATGCTTTCCAGAAATTCTACATTATTTCGAATCAACAATATGTCATCCACATATACTTGTCAGAAATGTTGTAGTGCTCCCACTCACTTTCTTGTAAATACAAGTTTCTAGCAAACATTGTATAAACCTAAAAGCTTTGATCACTCCATCAAAGCATATATTCCGACTCCGAGATGCTTGCTCTAGTCCATAGAAGGATTGCTGGAGCCAGCATACCTTTTAGCATCCTTAGGATCGACAAAACCTTTTACTGTATCACATACAACTTTTTCTTACGAAAACTGGTAAGAAAATTTGTTTTGACATCCATCTGTCAGATACAGCTAATGCTAACATGATTCCAACGGACTTAAACATTGCTACAGGTGAGAAAATCTCATCGTAGTCAACTCCTTGAACTTGTGAAAAGACTCTTTGCCACAAGTCGAGCTTCATAGACGGTAACATTACCGTCCACGTCCGTCTTCTTCTTAAAGATCCATTTATCTCAATGACTTGCCGATCATTGGGCAAGTCCACCAAAGTCCATGCTTTGTTCTGATACATGGATCCTATCTCGGATTTCATGGCTTCTAACCATTTGTCGGAATACGGGCCCACCATCGCTTCTCCATAACTCGTAGGTTCATTGTTGTCTAACAACATGATATCTAGACATGATTACCGTACCACTCAGGAGTAGTACATATCCTTGTCGACCTATGAGGTTCGATAGCAACTTGATCTGAAGCTTCATGATCACTATCATTAACTTCCTCTTCAACAGATGTAGGCACCATAGAAAACATCTTTCTGTGTTGCATCACTCTCTGGTTGAAATAAAGGTTCGACAACCTCATCAAGTTCTATCTTCCTCCCACTCAATTCTTTCGAGAGAAACTCCTTCTCGAGAAAGGACCCGTTCTTAGCGACAAACAATTTTCCCTCGGATCTGAGATAGAAGGTATACCCAACTGTCACCTTTGGGTATCCTATGAAGATGTGTTTGTCCGCTTTTGGGTTCGAGCTTCTCCGGCTAAAGCCTTAAGCATCGCAGCCGCAAACATTAAGAAACGACAACTTTGGTGTCTTGCCAAACCAATGTTCATATGACATCGTCTCTATGGACTTATATGGTGTCCTATGTAAAGTGAATGCAACTGTCTCTAATGCATAACCTCAAAATAATAGTGGTAGATCGCTAAGAGACATCATAGATCGCACCATATCTCATAAGGTTCGATTATGACGTCCGGACACACCATTACTCTGTGGTGTTCCAGGTGGCTTCAACTGCGAAACAATTCCACAATGTCTTAAGTGATTGCCAAACTCATAACTCAAAAAATCCCCCTTTGATCAGATCATAGGAACATGATCTTCTTGTTATGATGATTCTTAACTTCACTCTGAAATCGCTTGAACTTTTCAAACGTTTCAGACTTGTGCTTCATTAAATAAATATACCTATATCTACTCAAATCATCAATGAAGATGAGAAAATAGCGATATCCACCGCACGCTCCAATTCTCATTGGATCACACGCATCAGCATGTATGATTTCCAACAAGTCACTTGCCCGTTTCATTGTACCTGAAAATGGGATCTTAGTCATCCTGCCCATGAGGCATGGCTCGCATGTGTCAAGCGATTCAAAATCAAGTGACTCCAAACATCCATCGACATGGAGTTTCTTCATGCATCTTACACAAATATGACCTAAGCGGCAGTGCCACAAGAAAGTGGTACTATCATTATTAACTCTACATCTTTTGGCATGAACATGTGTATTACCACGACCGAGATTCAATGAACCATTCACATAGGGTGCATGACCATGAAAGGTATTATTCATGTAAATAGAATAACCATTATTCTCTAACTTAAATGAATAACCGTATTGCAATGAACATGATCTAATCATATTCATGCTCAACGTAGACACCTGATAACATTTATCTAGGTTCAATACTAATCCCGAAGGCAGATGGAGCGTGCGATGGTGATCTCATCAACTTTGGAAACACTTCCAACACACATCGTCACCTCACCCTTAGCCAGTCTCCGTTTAGTCCGTAGCTTTTGCTTCAAGTCACCAATAATAGCAACTGAACCGGTATCCAATACCCAGGTGCTACCAGGAGTACTAGTGAGGTACACATTAATAACATGTATAAACTTTGTTGAAGTTGCTAGCCTTCTTATCTACCATGCATTTGGGGTAATTCCGCTACCAGTGACCGTTCCCCTTACAATAGAAGCACTTAGTCTTGGGGTTGGGTTCAACCTTGGGTTCCTTCACTGGAGCGGCAACTGGTTTGCCATCCATGAAGTTTCCCTTCTAGTCCTTGCCCTTCTTGAAACCAGTGGTCTTGTTAAACCATCAACACTTGATGCTCCTTCTTGATTTCTACCTTTTGCGGTCTTAAGCACCGTGAACAGCTCCGGGATCAACTCCATCCCTTGCATGTCATAGTTCATCACGAAGATCAAGTAGCTTAAGGATAGTGGCTAGAGAACTCTATCAATCACTATATTATCTGGAAGTTTAACTCCCACTTGATTTAAGTGGTTGTAGCACCCAGACATTCTGAGCACATGCTCACTAGCTGAGCTATTATCCTCCATCTTGTTGGCAAAAGAACTTGTCAGAGGTCTCATACCTCTCAACACGGGCATGAGCCTGAAATCCCAATTTCAGCTCTTGGAACATCTCATATGTCTTATGGCGTTCAAAACGTCATTGGAATCCCGATTCTAAGCCGTAAAGTATGGTGCACTAAACTATCAAGTAGTCATCAGGATGTGTCTGTCAGGTGTTCACAACATCCACAGACGACGTTGTAGGGGTTTGCACATTGAGCGGTGCATCAAAGACGTAAGCCTTCTATCTTGCAGTGAGGACACTCCTCGGACTACGGACCCAGTCTGCATCATTGCTTACAATATCCTTCAACTTGGTCTTTCTCTAGGAACGTATTGAAACAGGGAGCTACAACGTGAGCTATTTATCTACAACATATTTGCAAAGACAATTTAGACTATGTTCATGATAATTAAGTTCATCTAATCAAATTATTTAATGAACTCCTACTCAGATAGACATCCCTCTAGTCATCTAAGTGAAACATGATCCGAGTCAACTAGGCCGTGTCCGATCATCACGTGAGACGGACTAGTCAACATCGGTGAACATCTTCATGTTGATCGTATCTTCTATACGACTCATGCTCGACCTTTCGGTCTTCCGTGTTCCGAGGCCATGTCTGTACATGCTAGGCTCGTCAAGTCAACCTAAGTGTATTGCGTGTGTAAATCTGGCTTACACCCGTTGTATTCGAACGTTAGAATCTATCACACCTGATCATCACGTGGTGCTTCGAAACAACGAACCTTCGCAACGGTGCACAGTTAGGGGGAACACTTTCTTGAAATTATTACGAGGGATCATATTATTTAAGCTACCGTCGTTCTAAGCAACTAAGATGTAAAACATGATAAACATCACATGCAATCAAATAGTGACATGATATGGCCAATATTATTTGCTCCTTTTGATCTCCATCTTCGGGGCTCCATGATCATCGTTGTCACCGGCATGAAACCATGATCTCCATCATCGTGTCTTCTTGAAGTTGTCTCGTCATCTATTACTTCTACTACTATGGCTAATGCTTTAGCAATAAAGTAAAGTAATTACATGACGTTTATGTTGACACGCAGGTCATAAATAAATTAAGACAACTCCTATGGCTCCTGCCGGTTGTCATACTCATCGACATGCAAGTCGTGATTCCTATTACAAGAACATGATCAATCTCATACATCACATATATCATTCATCACATCCTTTTGGCCATATCACATCACACAACATCTGCTGCAAAAAGAAGTTAGACGTCCTCTAATTATTGTTGCAAGTTTTTACGTGGCTGCTATAGGTTTCTAGCAAGAACGTTTCTTACCTACGCCAAAACCACAATGTGATATGCCAATTTCTATTTACCCTTCATAAGGACCCTTTTCATCGAATCCGATCCGACTAAAGTGGGAGAGACAGACACCCGCTAGCCACCTTATGCAACTAGTGCATGTCAGTTGGTGGAACCAGTCTCACGTAAGCGTACGTGTATGGTCGGTCCGGGCCGCTTCATCCCACGATGCCGCCGAATCAAGATAAGACTAGTAACGACAAGTAAATTGACAAAATCACGCCCACAACAACTTGTGTTCTACTCGTGCATAGAAACTACGCATAGACCTAGCTCATGATGCCACTGTTGGGGATCGTAGCAGAAATTTAAAATTTTCTATGCATCACCAAGATCAATCTATGGATTAATCTAGCAACGAGGGGAAGGGGAGTGCATATACATACCCTTGTAGATGCAAGAACGCGGATGAAGGAGTCATACTCGTAGCGATTCAGATCGCGGTTGATTCTGATCTAAGCGCCGAACAACGGTGCCTCCGCGTTCAACACACATGCAGCCCGGTGACCTCTCCCACGCCTTGATCCAGCAAGGGGAGAAGGAGAGGTTGGGAAGACTCCGTCCAGCAGCAGCACGACGGCGTGGTGGTGGTGGAGGAGCACGGAACTCCAGCACGGCTTTGCCAAGCACTACGAGAGACGAGGAGGGAGAGAGGTAGGGCTGCGCCAACAGGGGAAGAACTTCATGTGTTGGGCTGCCCCTTTGCCTCCACTATATATAGGGGGAGAGGGAGGGCTGTGCCCCCACCTAGGGTTTCCACCCTAGGGGTGGCGGCAGCCCCAATCCCCATCTGGGGTGGCGGCCAAGTGGGGGGGAGAGGGAGGCGCACCAGGCATGGGCCTTAGGGCCCATATGCCCTTAGGGTTTGCCCCCCTCTTCTCTCTAGGCGCATGGGCCTTGGTGGGGAGGCGCCCCAGCCCACCTAGGGGCTGGTCCCTTCTCACACTTGGCCCATGTATGCCTCCGGGGCCCGTGGCCCCTCCCGGTGGACCCCTGGACCCCTTCGGTGGTCCCGGTACACTACCTGTGATGCCTGGAACACTTCCGGTGGCCAAAATCATACTTCCTATATATCAATCTTTACCTCCGGACCATTCCGGAACTCCTCGTGACGTCTGGGATCTCATCCGGGACTCCGAACAACATTCGGTAACCGCGTACATACTTTCCCTATAACCCTAGCGTCATCGAACCTTAAGTGTGTAGACCCTACGGGTTCAGGAGTCATGCAGACACAGCCGAGACAACTCTCCGGTCAATAACCAACAGCGGGATCTAGATACCCATGTTGGCTCCCAGATACTCCACGATGATCTCATCGGATGAACCACGATGTCAAGGATTCAATCAATCCCGTATACAATTCCCTTTGTCTATCGGTACAATACTTGCCCGAGATTCGATCGTCGGTATCCCGATACCTTGTTCAATCTCGTTACCGGCAAGTCTCTTTACTCGTTCTGTAACACATCATCCCATGATCAACTCCTTGATCACATTGTGCACATTATGATGATGTCCTACCGAGTGGGCCCAGAGATACCTCTCCGTTTACACGGAGTGACAAATCCCAGTCTCGATTCGTGCCAACCCAACAGACACTTTCAGAGATACCCGTAGTGCACCTTTATAGCCACCCAATTACGTTGTGACGTTTGGCACACCCAAAGCACTCCTACGGTATCCGGGAGTTGCACAATCTCATGGTCTAAGGAAATGATACTTGACATTAGAAAAGCTTTAGCATACGAACTACACGATCTTGTGCTAGGCTTAGGATTAGGTCTTGTCCATCACATCATTCTCCTAATGATGTGATCCCGTTATCAATGACATCCAATGTCCATGGTCAGGAAACCGTAACCATCTATTGATCAACGAGCTAGTCAACTAGAGGCTTACTAGGGACATGGTGTTGTCTATGTATCCACACATGTATCTGAGTTTCCTATCAATACAATTCTAGCATGGATAATAAATGATTATCATGAACAATGAAATATAATATAATAATAACTAATTTATTATTGCCTCTAGGGAATATTTCCAACACCGGCTTCCCGTAACTTTTTGATGTTCTCCTCTGTGACGGAGGAGACCATCCAGTTGCCTCCTGCTCCGGACATGCTTGGAGTGGTTTGAGAAGAAGAACGCGAGCTTGGGCGCTAGAGTTCGAGTGTGCAGGAATGGGTAAGCAAGGAGGAAGAAGGCGTGGGTGAAAAGAGTAAATCCTTGTCCCTTTATAAGGGCGGAAGAGGCGATGCGTCTCCCCACCTGTCTGGTAAAACCGCTTATTCCCCAGGCGCCATAATTGATGGCGCGGATGGGTTACCCACGTCCGTATTGATGAGAATCCCGTAATAAGGGGGACACGATCTCTGCCTTGACAAGACGTGACAGAAAAACCGCCTCGCAATATGCGCAGCACTGGTTGAGAAAAACGGTTCAGATAAGGACCGGGCCGTGACGTGATGTTGTGCCGCCAAAACGTGCCGACAGATTAGATTTATGGAAATATTATTCTCTCTACGGTGGGGTGTGGAACTTGTTTTGCAGAACCGGACACTATCCTTGTGTTCAAAAATCTTCCATGAAGTATTTGGATAAGAACCCGCCTTGCAATGCCGAAGACAATACTGCGCGCCGGACTCATCGCCATTGAAGCCTGGTTCAGGGGCTACTGAGGGAGTCCTGGATTAGGGGGTCTCCGGACAGCCGGACTATATCCTTTGGCCGGACTGTTGGACTATGAAGATACAAGATTGAAGACTTCGTCCCGTGTCCGGATGGGACTCTCCTTGGCGTGGAAGGCAAGCTAGGCAATACAGATATGTAGATCTCCTCCCTTGTAACCGACCTTGTGTAACCCTAGCCCCCTCCGGTGTCTATATAAACCGGAGGGTTTAGTCCGTAGGACAATATAAAATCATACCATAGGCTAGCTTCTAGGGTTTAGCCTCTATGATCTCGTGGTAGATCAACTCTTGTAATACTCATATCATCAAGAACAATCAAGCAGGACGTAGGGTATTACCTCCATCAAGAGGGCCCGAACCTGGGTAAACATCGTGTCCCCTGCCTCCTGTTACTATCCGCCTTAGACACACAGTTCGGGACCCCCTACCCGAGATCCGCTGGTTTTGACACCGACAACAACCTTTATCACTTCCTTTGGAGCCTTTTGTTATGTATCTATGCCTTTTGGGCTCAAGAGTGCCCAGGCGACGTACCAGCGGTGTGTGCAGAATTGTCTTCATGATCACATTGGGCGCAATATTCATGCCTATGTGGATGATATTGTGGTGAAATCCAGGAAGAAGGAAACCTTGATAGACGATTTAAAGGAAACCTTTGACAATCTCCGGATTTATAAGATGATGCTTAACCCGGCCAAGTGCATTTTTGGTGTGCCAACAGACAAGCTATTGGGATTTCTGGTTTTAGAACGGGGTATTGAAGCTAACCCGGAGAAGATAAAAGCTATCACCTCTCTGGCTAAGCCGGCGTGTATCAATGATGTTCAGCGTTTGGCGGGTCATATTGCGGCCTTAAGCCGGTTCATAAGCCGGTTGGGTGAGAAGGCTATCCCTCTGTACCAGATGATGAAGAAGACATATCACTTTGTCTAGAGTGATGCTGCTGATCAGGCATTTGAGGCCTTGAAGAAACAATTGGCTAAGCTTCCAGTTCTTGTTGCTCCCATTGATAAGGAGCCTTCGCTGTTATATGTGGCTGCCAATAGCAAAGCTGTTAGTGTAGCCATTGTGGTGGAAAGGAAGGAATCAGGCAAGGATCATCCGGTTCAACGACCGGTTTACTACATCAGTGAGGTGCTTATTGAGTCCAAGCAGAGGTACCCACATTGGCAGAAGCTTGTGTATGGGGTGTTCATGGCTAGTTGAAAACTCTAGCAATATTTTATGGGTCATCCTATCACTGTGGTTAGTTCTGCTCCTTTAGGTGATATTATTCAGAACAGGGAAGCCATAGGTCAGGTAGCCAAGTGGGCCATTGAGCTTGGACCTCATGGTTTGAAGTATATGCCTCGAACAACCATTAAGTCTCAAGCACTTGTGGATTTCATAAATGATTGGACAGAGTTGCAGATGCCTAAAGAGAAGCCGAATGTTCGCACACGAACATGTCACCGTGTACCTCCAATGCCGAGGGTGATGCACCGCAGCTCACGTCGAAGGAGACCCGTCCGGAAGTGCGGTACGCAAGCAATCCGGCAGGTGCTTTTGAGGACCCGAAACCCCACACACCCGGGAGGGACCCCATCAGGGCTTGCGGCGGCTATGGACTGCCCTAGGTCGACCTGATCGCCCCTAGGGCCTCGAGGTGCGCTGCCCTGCTAAGGAAGAACGAACGAAGAACGAGGAAGAAGAAGAACAAGGGAGAGAGATAAAGGTAAAGGTAAAAAGATGATATATTGATAGATCGATTGTGTGTTGTTTCAATCGGCCGTCACCCCCAACATATATAAGAGGTGGCTGGACTTCCCGTACAAGCAAAGGATTTATCTAGGCTTTCCTTACAAGAAAATTACATCAATTCACGTCCAAAACCCTAGTCAAATTCGGACTGGTTTTATCTGAACTTTCCAAAACTGTTTGGTTTAAACTGGCTGCACCTTGCGGGTCTTTTTTGCGGTGGTAAATGATCTCGGATGAAAACAAGCCCAAAAGCAATCTTGACCGTTTCGACGAGACGAACAACTTTCATGTTGAAGGTTTTTTGATCAGAGATCATATTGAGGGTCAGATCGGTCTCGCAACACATGCTATTCCCTCGCGCTACCCGTCAGACATGTGTCTGCTGGGGCGCGCCACGTCTCGCCTCGTGACAGGGCTGCACTCCGATTGCTCTAAATTTTGCATACAAACTCGGATTTGAATGATTTATATATCAAAATCGATCATTTCGACGAGACAAAGACAACGTGTAGATCATGTTTTCATTTGAGGTCGTCTTGGGGGCTTATTCGGCTAAACTGTACTTTGAATATAAGATCTTAGTACTTTGAGCATAGTTTCGGCCTTCGAGATGAAATCGGACGGCGATGACCCAAATTTCAAAGATGTTCATATCAATAATACGGAACTCTTTCATGTAGATCACTTCTCCATTTGAGGCCATCTTAATTATGTTTTTGACCATGCCAAAAACTGGTGTCAACACATGCCCCCCTGTTTTTCGGCAAAACTTGTGAGACGAAAAATAATTTGCACGAAGTTTTGGTAAGCACGATGTCAACACTCCATCGGCCATTTGTACATACTTAGGACGATAGCTATATATCAGCCATTTAGATTAGCAACAAAAGTGAAGCTAATCGAACATATGATGATTTGGTAATACCCTTTCATGATGTAAGAAATTATATTGCATCCATGGATTAAAATAAGCCCACTGAGGGTAACCGATCATACCTGATGACGAATTCCATGGCATAGGCATCAATGGCATAGTTGAAGAATATGGATAATGTATAGACCGAAGATGTTGAAACCTTCGGCTTGGTCCTTCATAGTTTTCACTATTTTCCTTCTTCACCTTTGTCGCACTTCTTGTAAAGGAAGCTCACACATAATTCTTATTTTGAATACTTCCTTTTGGAACCCATGCCATGTTTCTCTTTTCAAGTTCTTGTGCACTAAACTTTTACAACTTCTTCTTTTGCCAATATGATAAGCCGAGT
Source organism: Triticum urartu (assembly GCF_003073215.2). NCBI lineage: Eukaryota > Viridiplantae > Streptophyta > Magnoliopsida > Poales > Poaceae > Triticum > Triticum urartu. The sequence goes on from NC_053024.1 coordinate 159,775,195, forward strand.
GGGCACCCCGACTGCGATTTTGTTTGAAGTAATGGCAATTCTTGTTTTACCTTGTGCACTCTCTTCTTCCCTTCAGATTTGGCACTTGATTGGCTTGCTTCATTGGCTTTTATAGCCAATGTCAATAATTTAATTGAATATTTATCATTTGAGATCATAGCTGAAGTGGCACTCTTACGACCATCTCTTTTGACACGGTAGACTTGCTCAACCACCTCCTTATTCTTCCTTGTGTTTCAGACCGATTCTTTTTTATTGAAACGGTCTTGAACATATGACTGCTCATTGAATATTGGTCTTCTTGTAGTTGCATAATATTGGCGAGATGGTTTATAATAATATGGAGAATGTGCCCTTGTATTATACTTGTCCCATGATGGATATGGATTTGTGTGAGCATAGGGAGGCATCCACGACATTGGCATTGACGGTCCAAAATAAGGATATGAATAAGTTGCATTCAAATTCTCTTCTTGCCAATATCGATCCTTGGATTTGCACCTAGGGGGTGATCTTGATGCTTTTGCATTAGTTGGCCGATAAGCACTGCTCTCCTCACTTATCTTCTGATAATTTTTCAACAGTTGCGCGAAAGTGACTTTCGGCTTTTACCTTTGTGCTTACATCAGCTTTTGTTTTCTTTGGCTGTGCTTGCACCGATCTTTGGATTTTCTTGTTGCCCCCCAGTCCTTGGCGTCTCCATTGTAGCTTCGATGAAATTTTCGCCCTCAAGATTATGTTCATTATGCTCTTCAACAATTTCTTTACTTGAAAGCTTAATCCCATCGCCTGCAGTTTTTACCTTCTCTTTAAATGGATCGGCTTGAAGTAGCCGATGCAAAAGATTTCTACCATCGGGACTAATCGGAATAGACTGGTGATCTCTTGGTGTCTCAACAAATTTCAATCGTCCTTTATCAATGGCCGATTTAACTATTTGACGAAACATGTTGCAATCCTCAAAATTATGCTTGGACGAATCATGCAACTTACAATACATTCGTCCCTGGACAGATGGCTCAACATGGTGATCAAGAATTCTAATATAATTATTTCTCAACAACAAATTAAATATTTGATCACACATGCTTGAATTGAAGGTAAAATTGTTATTCTCTATCCGATCTTGTTGTGAGAACGACTTTGGAGTTAAGCAAACGAATGGTTCAGATTTTGCATCACCCCATACGGCTATGCATTGTGTTTTGCACTCTATCTCCGATGTCTTTGGATAAGAAACTATACTGGCGTTGGTTTGCTTAGAGGATTTTAACCTTAGCTTTAAATTTCTAAAACGAAAATATTTAGAACATACATGTCTCAGTTGAGACCAAGTGTAAGCCAAGTAAGAAATAAGCAAAGCTACCCAATTAGATATGAATTTTAAATAAAGCAATGGGAAAAGCTTTGGCTGCAGTAATAAGTCACTATCGGTCTCTTTGAATGGTATAATATATTGACCGATATGCTTAGTAAAAAATTTATTGCTAACAAGTAAATTTCCCTTCTTCATTGGTCTTTGAAAATTAATTATTAGAATTTTTCTAATAGATGCATCAACAATAAAGTTGTGACCAAATCTGAAAATAGGTAAATTACTTGCTAGACATACCTCTTCGAATATGTTAGGAGAGCATGATGATTGCATGTGATGAATAATATTGTGCTTTGCTTCTGGATGACTTCCCAACACCATGTCACAATTTTCTTCTTTATTTCGTGCATCGTAAATTTGAAGATCTTCGTCAACCGAACTTTGTTCGGCTACTTGCTCTTGTCCTTGAAGCTTGTCAATTTCTATGGCACGAAACTCATAGGGCAGGAAGTAGGTTCCATTAAATTCAGAAAAATCAAACATGGATGTTTTGCTATGCTTGCCATGCCCTTTCTCAATAATGCTTGCCTCTTTGGATTTGATGGATTCGGAATATATACTACTTGATTCGACTTTTTCAACCGAAGCACTTTTAGTTTCCGAATCATCATTCTTTTTTCCGGTTATATCAATTGGCAAGGCTTCTTTTTTTTGAGCCAATTCCCTATCAATTCTCTCTTGGCGAAGTACCTGCACCCTATCACGCAAAGCTTTAACTCCCCTCTCAATTCCAGCCTGCTCTAGATTAGTTTGCCTCCCAATGCTTTTAGAATCTTTTGGCAATGAAGTGTTAGTGTTGCCGAAATTTTGCAATTGTGTAGGGGATGTATAATATGCTGCGGTACTAGGTGGAGGTGTATGCACTGCTGTATAACCATATGCTCTTTCGCCAATTCTATCAATGCATGTAGTTTCATCTTCTTGCAAAACTCTAGCCTTTATTGCAGCATAATCAGGAAACAACCCATTTTCATATTGTTCAAGGCAAAGAGCACTAATTCTCTTGTTTTGTGCCAAGCTCTTTTTTAACGCAACCACAACCGCTTCTGGAAGGGATTGCTCTGCAATACATTCAGATTCTTTCGGCAACGATTCGTGAGTGTTGCTGAAATTCTCGAATTGCGTAGAGTATGCATTATATGCTACAGTATTTGATGACAGCACATGTGTTCCTGTAAAATTTTCACTTATTCGGCTATGATCATGAAGATGCGGGGCCGAATTATGAACATCTACAGTTGCATATGGTGCTAAAAAATTACTAACATCAGGTGTAGCATATGATGGTTGAGAGTGACTGGCCGAATAGCTAGTAGTAGCATGGCCAATTCTCCCATCCATCGGTAAGGTTGGATTCACATACTGCAAATTAGTTGCTAATGAATAAAAAGGTGAAACACTTTCTTCTATGCTATTGGAAATTTTAACATGAGGTGTTTCAAATTGATTAACTGAACCCATCATGTTGTTCATCGGCATATGGATTTGTGGGGTTGCCGATGCATGAGAGTTATGATACATAGGTTGTATGTTACTAGTATCATAAGAAGTTGAAACATATAAATTACTTTGAATCGGCCTATGCACGTAATTAGATGCATTATTGAAAAAACTAGGGCTGGCCGATAGAGTATAATCATTGAACGATCTAGTAACAACATATGAATTATTTGCATCTATAGTAGGGAATTGGGTATTCATATTACCTTTGTAGATTGCAAACCCTAGATGACGATCTTGTCGTAGCAAGAATGGGCCGGAGACCATTCAAAGTTTCGTCCCCAGCGAAGTCGCCAAAACATGTGTTCGCACACGAACACGTCACCGTGTACCTCCAACGCCGAGGGTGATGCACCGCAGCTCACGTCGAAGGAGACCCGTCCGGAAGCGCGGTACACAAGCAATCTGGCGGGTGCTTCTGAGGACCCGAAACCCCACACACCCGGGAGGGACCCCGTCAGGGCTTGCGGCGGCTATGGGCTGCCCTAGGTCAACCTGATCGCCCCTAGGGCCTCGAGGTTCGCTGCCCTGCTAACGAAGAACGAATGAAGAACGAGGAAGAAGAAGAACAAGGGAGAGAGATAAAGGTAAAGGTAAAAAGATGATATATTGATAGATCGATTGTGTGTTGTTTCAATCGGCCGTCACCCCCAACATATATAAGAGGCGGCTGGACTTCTCGTACAAGCAAAGGATTTATCTAGGCTTTCCTTACAAAAAAATTACATCAATTCACGTCCAAAACCCTAGTCAAACTCGGACTGGTTTTATCCGAACTTTCCAAAACTGTTTGGTTTAAACTGGCTACACCTTGCGGGTCTTTTTTGCGGTGGTAAACTATCTCGGATGAAAACAAGCGCAAAAGCAATCTTGACCATTTCGACGAGACGAACAACTTTCATGTTTAAGGTTTTTTGATTAGAGATCATCTTGAGGGTCAGATCGGTCTCGCAACACAGGCTATTCCCTCGCGCTACCCGTCAGACATGTGTTTGGTGGGGCGCGCCACGTCTCGCCTCGTGACAGGGCTGCACTCCGATTGCTTTAACTTTTGCATACAAACTCAGATTTGAACGATTTATATATCAAAATCGATCTTTTCAACGAGACGAAGACAACTCGTGTAGATCATTTTTTCATTTGAGGTCGTCTTGGGGGCTTATTCGGATAAACTGTACTTTGAATATAAGATCTTAGTACTTTGAGCATAGTTTCGGCCTTCGAGATGAAATCGGACGGTGATGACCCAAATTTCAAAGATGTTCATGTCAATAATACAGAACTCTTTCATGTAGATCACTTCTCCATTTGAGGCCATCTTAATTATGTTTTTGACCATGCCAAAAACTGGTGTCAACATCGGATAACACATATTGGACTATTCACTTTGATGGATCCAGGCAATTGGAGGGCTCGGGGGCTGGAGTTGTCTTGACTTCCCCATGAGGTGATAAGTTTTCTTATGTTCTTCGGTTGATGTTACCTTGTACTAACAATGCAGCTGAGTACGATGCTTTGCTCCACGGTCTTCGGATGGCTAAGGAGATGATTTCGAGCCGGGTGAGGTGTTTCGGCGACTCAGATCTGGTAGCTCAGCCAGTTTCTGGCACTTGGGACTCTAAGGATCCACTCATGGCGGCTTATCATTAAGAGGTTGACGCTATCGCAGGTCACTTCAAGGGTTATCAAGTTGAACATGTTGATTGCAGGAAAAATGAGGCGGCTGACGCTTTAAGACAGTTAGGGTCTCAGCGTAAGCCGGTGCCACCTATACTTCCCTGGATATTCTGCATAACCCTTGTGTCAAATGGCCTATAGAAGAGGATCTTGCTATTCCTGATCCAGAAACGCAATTGGTGGCGGCTCTTCATGCTATTCCCAACTGGACGGTTCCATATTTGGCTTATATAACCCAGGGCGAGTTACCTGAGGATGAAGCTTTGGCCAGGCAGATAACTGGGCGGTCTAAGTCAATGACTATTTTCAATGGAGAGTTGCATCATCGCAGTGTCACAGGGGTGTTTCAACATTGTGTTTCCCATGAAGGAGATTGTAGTCATCATGTCGGTTCTAAGTCTCTCGTAGCCAAGGCTTTCGGTCATGGGTTTTATTGGTTGACGGCTCACGCTGATGCTGAGGATCTAGTTAGTAAATGTGATGGTTATCAGAAGTTTTCATGACGAGCTCATGTGCTGGCTCAAGAATTGAGGATGATTCCGGTTGCTTGGCCGTTTGCAGTCTGGGGGCTTGATATGGTTGGGCCTTTCAAGAGGTCCAAAGATAAAAAGACTCATCTTTTGGTGGCAGTTGACAAGTTTACTAAATGGGTTGAGGCAGAGCTGGTTAGCAAGTGTGACGGAGCGACGACGGTTCAATTCATCAAAAAGGTGATTTTACGTTTTGGCTTTCCCCATAGCATTATAACTGATAATGGCACTAATTTATCCAAGGGTGCTATGAAAGAATTTTGTCAACGTGAGCATATTCGGCTTGACATATCATTAGTGGCTCACCCCCAGTCTAATGGTCAAGATGAGAGAGCCAATCAAGAGATCCTGAGAGGCATCAAGCCCCGTCTTATGGTTCCTTTGCAGAGGACGCCGGGTTGTTGGGTGGAGGAGTTACCCTCAGTGTTATGGAGTATCAATACTACCCCCAACAGATCTACGGGTTACACACCTTTCTTCATGGTTTATGGAGCAGAGGCGGTTCTCCCTAGTGACATCCGTCACGACTCGCCCCGTGTGGCGGCTTATGTTGAAGCTAACAATGAAAAAGCACGTCAGGATGCACTTGACCTGTTAGGTGAGGAGTGTGACCTTGCGGTGGCTCGTTCGGCGATTTACCAACAAGATCTGCGTGGTTATCACAACCGCCGGGTTAAAACAAGAACCTTTCAGGAAGGTGACTTGGTGCTCCAGCTTTTCCAGGATCAATCTGATATGCACAAGTTATCCCCACCTTGGGAAGGGCCCTTCGTAGTCAGCAAAATTCTAAACAATGGGTCATACTACCTTATCGATGTTCGAGATCGCAAAGACTCACACACGTCGGAGGAGGAGACCTGCCGGCCATGGAATATTGCTCATCTTCGGCCTTACTACACCTGAGCCACTGTCTCTTATGATGTACATATTATGACAATGTATATATTATGATGAATATAATAAAGCCAGCATCCCTGATAATTCAGGGCCTCTGTCGTTTCATTCCTGAGAATAATGAGTCTTTATTGTCATGATCACTTGGGGGCTTCCTGCTCATTGAGCATAGCTATGACTACCCTTTTGGTCTAGCTTGTATGCCATGATTATAAAACACTTGGGGGCTTCCTGCTCATTGAGTATAGCTATGACTACCCTTGTGGATCTGGCTTATATGCCTGGAATAAATTGTTACTTGGGGGCTCTTTGTTCAACGAACAAGAGTTTTTATGACCCTTGTAATAGGCTTGGAAGCCAGGTGTATTCACCTAAAAACCCGGGTTGACCTGCCTTTTCAAGTCTGCCACTCCACCCAGATTGACTGGAATGACTCGCCGTACTTTTGACAAGTCAATCTTATACAGACCCTGAACTTGTCAAAGTTAAAACGACGATTCGTCATATGAGGCCGGGCTTATAAGGTTTGCATGAAGGTTTAACTCAGTGGCTGTGCGGCCCTTTGAAAGCACTTGATTTTTAGGCTTGGCAGCCTATGAAAAGCCTTGTTTTTTGATTTATATTTGAAAAGTTTTTTGAGGTTCATCTCTTGTGACATGTTAATACATGGTTGAAAATCAACGAAGGTTATGATGCCTTATGATGACATTATCTGGTGTTTATTAACCCGGCCTGGCTTTGGACTATAAGTCGCCAGTATATAAGGATCTTATATACCTGGAAGCACTGTGCTCCAAGTTTTGGGATATTACCCCTTGCTGTACATGGCATTGTAAGCTGGCAGTATATGATAATTGAGCAGGGTATTTTATGCTCAATCTTTAGTTGTCACCCTTATTACGCTGGTATGATAAGCCGATAGTGTGAGCAAATATCACAAGTATGATATTTTTATTATGATTATATATGGTTATGATTAAACCGCCCCTGGTGTCGGTGTCAAAACCGGCGGATCTCGGGTAGGGGGGTCCCGAACTGTGCGTCTAAGGTCGATGGTAACAGGAGACAAGGGACACGATGTTTACCCAGGTTCGGGCCCTCTCTATGGAGGTAATACCCTACGTCCTGCTTGATTGATATTGATGAATATGAGTATTACAAGAGTTGATCTACCTCGACATTGTAATGGCTAATCCCTAGAAGTTTAGCCTGTATGACTACGATATTGAGTATATATCCTTTCCGGACTACACCCTCCGGTTTATATAGTCACCGGGGGGATCTAGGGTTACATAGAGTCGGTTACATAAGATGTAATCTTCATAGTTGTTCGCCAAGCTTGCTTTCCACGCCAAGGAGAGCCTTATCCGGACACGGGTACAATATTCGGTCTTCATATCTTCACAGCCCATCAGTCCGGCCCATAGATAACAGGCCGGACGCCCGAGGACCCCTTAGTCCAGGACTCCCTCAGTAGCCTCTGAACCTGGCTTCAATGACAAGGTATCCAGCGCGTAGTGTTGTTTTCGGCATTGCAAGGCGGGTTCCTCCTTTTGAACTCCCGAATATTCTCCAGACGAATTGATCGTGTCCGGACCTGTAACACACACCGCACACAACCGCAGAGAGAATATAATAACACACGAGTCCAATCTGCTGACAACTTTAGTGATGTGACATCACGCCTGTCTGGTCATAATTTCGAACCGTTTTTCGCCCCATGTTTCGAGACGCGGTTGTCATTGGCTCGTCTTGTCAAAGCAGAGATCGTGTCCCCTTATTACGGGATTCTCATCAACACGGGCGTGGGTAACCCAACCGCGCCGTTTACATAACCCTTGGGAGCAGGCGAATTTTAAGGTGAATGGGGGGCGTTCGATATTCACCGCCCTTATAAGGAGATAAGATTCCTCTTTCTTCTCCCAGGCTTTCTTCCTGCCTCTCCGTTCTTGAGCTCCAACTCCCAAGTTCTCATTTCCCTGTCTCGAGAAAGCACTCAACCATGTCCGGATCCGGAGGTCAAGGCAAATGGATGGCCTCCTCTGTTAAGGAGGAGGACATCACCGAGCTTTGGGTGGCCGGGTACCTGGCGAAGGAAATCACCCACCGTCTTCCAGCCCGGGGACAAATCATCCCCACACCGAAGCCCAACGAGAGGGTAGTGTTCATCCCTCATTTCCTCCGCGGGCTATGGTTTTCACTCCACCCCTTCATCCGCGGGATAATTTTCTACTACGGGATAGACTTCCATGATCTATCCCCGAACTCCTTCCTCAATATCTCGGCATTCATCATCGTGTGCGAGGCCTTCCTCCGCATCCACCCCCACTTCGGCCTGTGGCTCAAAACCTTCAACATGAAGCCCAAGGTGGTGGACGGACATCACGCAGAGTGCGGGGCACCATGGTGAGCAAGCTCACCAATGTCTCTTGGCCAAAAGGCACATTCGTGGAATCTGTTAAGGAATGGCAGAAGCTATGGTTCTACATCACCGAACCCCGCTGTAACGCCCTCGATGCGGCTATATCTCCCACGTGTCGAAGCATGACTTAGAGGCATAACCGCATTGAAAGCAATGTCGCAAGTGAGGTAATCTTCACACAACCCATGTAATAAAATAGGGGAAAAAGATACATAGTTGTCTTACAATCGCCACTTCACACAATTACATGAATAAGGCATTACATCATCCAGATACAATCAAGGTCCGACTACGGAACCACAATAAAAGAAGAACCCCAAAAGCGACACGGTCCCCGATCGACCCCAACTGGGCTCCACTACTGATCAACTAGAACGAAACAACACAAAGGACAAGATCTTCATCGAGCTCCTCCTTGAGCTTGGTTGCGTCATCTGCACGGACTCATCGGCACCTGCAAGCTGGTTTTGGAAGTATCTGTGAGTCACGGGGACTCAGCAATTTCGCACCCTCACGATCAAGACTATTTAAGCTTATGGGTAAGATAAAAGTATGAGGTGGAGCTGCAGCAAGCGACTAGCATATATGGTGGCTAACATACGCAAATGGGAGCAAGAAGAGAAGGCAAAGCACGATCGATAAACTATGATCAAGAAGTGATCCTAGAACAACCTACGTCAAGCATAACTCCAACATCGTGTTCACTTCCCGGACTCCGCCGGAAAGAGACCATCATGGTTACACACGCGGTTGATGCATTTTTAATCAAGGTCAACTTCAGGTTTTCTACAACCGGACATTAACAAATTCCCATCTGCCCATAACCGCGGGCACGGCTTTCGAAAGTTCAAATCCCTGCAGGGGTGTCCCAACTTAGCCCATGACAAGCTCTCACGGTCAACGAAGGAATAGACCTCCTCCCGAGACATTCTGATCAGACTCGGTATCCCGGTTCTTCAAGACATCCTCAACAATGGTAAAACAAATCCAGCAAAGCCGCCTGATGCGCCGACATCCTGATGGGAGCTGCACATATCTCGTTCTCAGGGCAACACCGGATAGGCCAAGCTACGAGTAAAACCAGCCCTCACGTTTCCCCGAGGTGGCCCCGCAGGCTGCCCATTTCGGACCAACACTTAGACAAGCACTGGCCCGGGAGGGGTTAAAATAAAGATGACCCTCGGGATGCGCGACTCCCAAGGGAAAAAGGCTAGGTGGCGAATGGTAAAACCAAGGTTGGGCCCTGCTGGAGGAGTTTTATTCAAAGCGAACTGTCAAGGGGTTCCCATTATAACCAAACCGCGTAAGGAACGCAAAATTCGGGAACATAACACCGATATGACGGAAACTAGGGTGGCAAGAGTGGAACAAAACACCAGGCATAAGGCCGAGCCTTCCACCCTTTACCAAGTATATAGATGCATTAATTAAATAAGATATATTGTGATATCCCAACAAGTAAAGATGTTCCAACAAGGAACAACATCTCCATGTTCCAACAAGGAACAAACTTCAATCTTCACCTGCAACTAACAACGCTATAAGAGGGGCTGAGCAAAGCGGTAACATAGCCAATCAACGGTTTGCTAAGACTAGGTGTGTTAGAGGCTTAGTTCAACAATATGGGAGGCATGATAGGCAAGTGGTAGGTATCGCAGCATAGGCATAGCAAAAGAGCGAGCAACTAAGCAAGCAATGATAGAAGTGATTTCGAGGGTATGATCATCTTGCCTGAGATCCCGCAAGGAAGAAGAACGAGTCCATGAAGAAGATAAACGGACGAAGTCGAACCAATCCTCACAACACGACGTTATCGGAACCAACCCGAAGAAGCAACACCGGAAAGAAGCAAACAACATAGTAAACAACCAACACATAGACATGGCATGATGCACAAACAATTATGATGCATGTCCGGTTTAATTAGGCATGGCATGGCAAAGTGCACAAGCAACCCCACAAATTAAGTGGAGCTCAATACGCAACGAGTTGCGTATTGACGAAACACCACATGACTTATTTAGTTCACTCTCGGTTAGGTACCCAACAATATTCAATGTTGTTAAACATGGCAAGAAGTGAGGCATAACAAAACTACACCATCTAAACAACTTAAATGAGGACGGATATAACCAACAACAAATCCGGTAAATCCCCATATGCATTAGCAATTTTTAATGCAACAACAAATTTTAACCATCTTAAAGTTGTTAACATGATGCGGATGACATGTTCAAGTTTATGCAATTTTTATTAAAAGTTGACAAGAGCATTAGGAAGCATTTGTCACCGTAGTAGAAAGAAAGGGGTGCCACAGCAACGATAACGAAACGGTGCCACGGCAACGTTCCGGTTCCGGTAACTCGATTGAGATACCGATGCAAAGGGGAAGTGTGCGGATGCGTGCAAAAGATGGTGGGACGCTCCCGGATTCCGGGCGTCCCACACGACGACGGTAACAAGGCAAAAGAGGGGCAACGTGGATCGACAATTCGAACACGGTTCGAACATGAGCATCTCAAACATCGCAAGCATTCGATCACGGATGTCATCTTGATGGTTATACCTTCGAAGCGTGTGTTCTCGGAGCGGTTCGAGTCAAGCGGTGTAGTCGTTCATGATCGTCGTGGGAAGTAGTGGTACTCGGCGATGGTAGAGGAAGTAGTTGTTCACATGACGGTAGTCGAACTTGATGGTTCCGTTACACGGGTCTTCGGCAATGGTAGTGGTACCCATTTTGTAGTCGTGCACACTCCGTAGACGTTCGAAGTCACGATGAGGATCTTGACGTCCACGGTTCTTCGAGGGTCGACGGTACATGTTCTGTAGACGTTCGGGCGGTGGCAGTGGTACACGTTTAACGTCGACGGTAGTTGTTCACGGTTCGTAGACGAACTTGGCATATCCGTGCAGTGGTCGAACTTGAGGTGGTCCCGGACCGGCTGGACTTGGCGCATCCGACAGCAAAAGTATGCAAACGGGTTCGGTGGTGACTATGAGGAATCCAACTATGTGGCACTCGGCATCGAGGTCCCGCAGCTCAACAGCGACAGTAGGCAGGCCCTAACAGAGACGAAACAAGGTGGACATAGGCGGAGGAGAACGCGACGAGGCGGGCGGTCGCGGCAGCGGCTCGCTCGCCAGCAACTGCTGGAGACGGAGGTCGGGCGGATGGAGCTTCTGCTCCGGCGATGCAGTGGCACAGGGAATGGAGGGACGTGCTGCTCCGGGCGCTCGACGACGTCTCCGTTGAGAACTGACTCGAGGCAGCGGTTCGGCGGTCATGAGTTGGGCTCGTGTTAGAGAGAACAAGAGAGATGAGAGGTGGAGGTGGGAAGGAGAAGGAGGAAGGGGCCTTGGAGGTCGAGGTCGGTGGGAATAGCGCGCAGGCTAATCCGGGCGGAGGTATGCGGGACCCTGCCGACGGCGTGGCCTGAGACGACGACGCCATGGGGATTGGTCCCCAGACGCATCCTGCGATGCTGGAAGAAGCAACAGCGGGGTTTGTGGAGAGGCGAGGTGGAGGAGGAGCTGGCGGCGCAAGTAGAACCAGAGGGAGAGGGTCGAGGGAATCGGTTGGAGCACGGGGATCGAGCGGATGGGGCGCTGCGAGGGAGATGGTTCTCGGGCTCCTGGTGGCGCTGGTGGGAGCGAGAGGGAGGAGAGGGTCGGGTTAGGTTAGCAGCGGAACTGGTGGGCCGGCGCGAGAGGCCCAGGTGGGCTCGCTGATGGGCTTAGAGGTAATTGGCCGGCCTGGCTTCCTCTTCTCACTCCTCTTCTCACCCTTTTCAAAACAGAAAAATAAAGAGAAAGAAAAAGGGGAGAAAAGAAAGGTTAGAGAAAGAGTTTGGGCATGGGGATAATTTTCACGGACTCGTAAAAATGTGCACGGTCCATGAAAATTTGGGGAGACATGATTGAAAGATGTCATTCAAACACATTTGAATTTAATTCAAATGGGTTTGAACTAGGGCTTGGTTATAGAAGTGTCCAAAAATGTTGAGGTTTTAGGAGGAGCCTCGATAAAAGAGATGAGAGATATTGGCAAGGTTTGAAGGTCAAACTCGAAGAGGAATAGACATGGGGAATTATTGCACGTGTGTTCATGGGTGATTCCGAAAATGGAATATTTAATATAGGTCCCTACACATATTGGGAGATATGTTATAAACAGAATTTCACCATGTGAATATCCCTCAATTTAAATGGACCGAAGATCCATCCGATTTTATTTGGTTGAGTTAAGAAAAAAAATGACATGATGGCATGATGACATGATGCAATGCACACGATGCAAAGATGAATGCAATGCATGACACGCAAGCAAAGACAACGCAACAACAGCGAATAACTGGACGACACCTGGCACATCGGTCTCAGGGCGTTACAACACTCCACCACTACGAGAGGATCTCGTCCCGAGATCAAGAATGGCACCGGAGGGACAAATGGAAGAGAAAGAGAAGAGGTAAAACTAAGTTGCTTCTTTGACAAACGAGTGAAACCAAAGAACCTTGCGAGGTTGAGCAAAAGACAGAAAGAAAGCAACGGAGATGAACGAAGTTGAAAACACTCCGTTAGGAAAGAGGAACGAGGAAGAACAAAGTCGGACAGCACTCCGGTTGAAAAGTGATACAAGACTTGATAAGATGAAAAGAACTGAGCAGAGGGCACAACTCTCCGGTTAAATGGATAGGCATGAAAAGAACAAGGTCCTGACAAGAACAAGAAGAAATGTTGAAGATAGCACCATCACAATGCCTCCGGAACAAAAGAAAGAGTGGAATGGAATGAACAAAGTGAAACAAGATCTCGAGGGAGCACGCTTACAACAACAGCTAGAACGGAGTTGTTGGAAAACCAACAACGAAAAGAATAAGCTTGAAGTGGGCTTATGGAATACATCTCAAATTATGAGGTGACAACCTGCCACTCACGGGAAAAAGAATTGGATTGATAAGGACAGGTAGACGAGAAGCTATCTCACCGGAGGATAAATGAAGAACTTGGATCATTGATAAACACCATAAGAGCGACAATCCTTAAAGGAAAGCTTTAGGTGAAATATAAGCCAAGATAACTCCAACGAAGAGGTTGATGGATTTAATATATCTCATTCTTAACAACATGTGAATCATGGAACATGAGCTCAAATTATCAAGAATGACATAATACCACCTCCAATGATACGGTAGAAAGAATTTCACTCCGGATTGCAAGATGAAGAATGCTTGAACTCCTATGAAAATAATCTTGATGAACGTTTCAAGAACGGATTAAATCCTTGATGAATCATTATGTAGAGCCTCCATGAAGATCTCTGTTAAACAAAAGAATGATCAAACGGAAAGGAAGAGAAGCTGAAAACACAAGCTGAAACCTTGTACCGATTTAGATGAATCTCCATGGTGAAACAATTGAAAAATGTTGGAACTCCGGGAAAAGAGGAGATGAAACAATTGAAATCAGGAATTTGATGAGCCCCCGGAATAAGGAATTGAATTTACTCGATGAAGCAAGAATAAGAATTACATTATGCTTATCCTTCACCATTTTAAATTGATGACAAGCAACAAATTTGACATATTACTTATTCTCATCGAAAGGATTAAATATAAATATAGCTCAAACTTTAGGAAGTTCTTCAACGAACCACTAGAAGGATTGAAAACAACGAATAAATTGATATGATAACGAATGACGAGAACTCTTGAACGAACCACCGTAAGAATTAAAAATGAACGAAGAAGGGGTGAATCACCAGTAAGAATTAACAAATGAACGAAGGTGCTTGAGACAAACTAGATGCATGAGAACGAAGAGATCAAGAACTGATTAGAGGATATTTGATTGATGCACCGGCAAGATAGGAGAACGATAACTGACAGCTAAGAATGAATACACCTGAATAAATGGACTCCGGATAACAAACTGAGAAGACTCTTGAATTACTCCGGATAGGTGAAAAGAATTATCACGATCAAAACAATTACAAGAGGATGGCAACAAGCTAGAATCACGAATCTTGAAGAGAATGGAGCAAGATTGAGAGAAAAATCTTCTTCGGTCTTCAAAAGTTGGAAAGACGATGAGTAACACCACCTTGAATTGTTTAGACACTCCGGAAGAATCAAAACGAAGAGGTTGAGTCAACGATGAAAAGATTTGGACAGATCTTGGAGAAGACATTTGACTGATGATAAATCATTCTTACGTCAAACTTCGAAATGGATTTGAGAATAACTCCGGTAGAAATTAGAAGAGTCAGGTAAGATCCTGGGAAGAGTCCTGTGGGTTAGGGCCCACTCAAAAGAAACACCGTTGGAATGATTACTTGAAAAGGAGAATGCACCGGTTGAATAAAAAGACTTGCAAGAGAGAACGTCCTCGAAGATATTGAATAACTGCAGAGTGGAAACACGAATCTTTGAGATATCTTGAGCACTCCGGAACAATTGAATAGCGAGAAGAGGGATGAATATGAGGTGCACCCGCATGAGAAAACATTTGAAATACGGAAAAGAATATGAACAACACCGAAAGCTTGAATTGGATCCACCGAAGAAGAAAAGGCAAATATTAGTATCTTCATGAGAATCACCGGATAAGAACATTGAAGGAAAAGAATGGAGAGACTTCACATCAATAAGATGGATACTTGATTAAGAAATCTTAGTCCTTGAAGAAAAACAAAGGGAGGGAGGGTGGGAAAAACAAAGACAACTTGGAGACGGATGAAACAAACACCGTTGAGAAGAACTGATAATTGATCTTGCGGATGTTGAAAAGATCGGATCCACTTGAAGAGAAAACACGCCAGTTGAAAAGGATTGACATGACAATCTCGATTATCATGAGGATTGGTATTCACATCGGAGTATGAGAACACCATTTGGGGAAGGTATGGAATCAACTCTTGACTTCGAAGCAACTCGAATACCACAACTCAAAACAAAACAAAGGATTGGCTTGCAGAATAAGCCGGAACAAACATATGATAGAGATTTCGTCCGAAGTTTTCGTGGTGGGGCCTACACGGGCTCGATCGTACAACACTATCATGTACAAGGCAGTGCACATGACATTCGAAGCGTCCCCGAGTCGGCATAGCCAAGGACTCTTTAAGACACAACGAGACCACTGTAAAACTGACCGTGAATAGGCGGACCACTAGACGTCGAACCCCAATTTCATATCATACATTTGTCGGAAAGATATCCTAAGATCTACTTGAATTCCCACCTATGAAACTCCCGAACCTTTCCGGTTATGCAATCAGGTGTTGGGGATACAGGGGAAGCATAATATCTCACCCAAAACTAGCAAATCCTACATCTAGCTGTATCCATCCTTCAACACATAACCAAGAAACCTTCGGAAATCGTCTACCTCAACCTTCGAAAAGCATCCGTTATACAAGTTATGGTGATACTCCCGAACTCCCGCCCCAGTACTGGGTGGCGTCGAGGTTATCTCACCAATGAACTACATAAAAGAGATTTTCGATGTCGGCGTACTAGACTCAGGTATTCCAGAACTGCAATGATAAAATTATGACGACAACACCTCAGAGCTCAACTCCCCAGGACACTTCCACAAAACCCCTGACAGGAGGCACCAAGACAATGTTCTCGTCACAAAACCATCGGAACGATTCCAAGATACCCGCGTGATCCTAAAAAATTTTTAGTGAAATTTGAGAAGAGAAGAGTCAAAACTCTACGTCAGGATGCCTTATCAGAGCGATGAAGGGACTGGGGAGTAAAAA